>NC_133771.1:50121618-50137132 GCF_003597395.2 Chelonoidis abingdonii
TTTGGGGAGACCAGAGGGAGCCAAAACCCTGGAATTTTTGGCTGGTGGCAGCGAGATCAAATCTGAGCTGGTAATTAAGCTTAGAGGGGTTCATGCTAGCTTCTCAGGTTATGAACGCTAAGGTTCAAATCGGAGTAGGAAAGCTACGACAGGACCATTGTGATCATTTAGTATAAATGGGCTAGAGAACTTCCCTCAGATAATCCTAGAGCATATCTTTTAGAAAAACATCCAGTCTTGATCTTCTGCCGGTGAAGCAGAATCTACCACGACCTTTAGTAGTTATTCCAGTGGTTAATTACTCTGTGTTAAAAATGTACACTTTATTTCCAGTCTGAATTTGTCTGGCTTCAACCCTTGACACCCTGTGACATGCTATACCTCAAAATAGCACCTCAGAATCACCACTTGCATATTATTATATATTTTACAAAGAATGCTTTGTTAGGTATCATATGAAAAGTCATGATCAGCTAAAACTAATTGTTCTGTCAAAATATGTATATCATAATTATGTATGAAGTTAAGAGATTTTGCTATATGGTTGTTACTGAAATATGTTGAGTTTAGGAGATGCCCACAGCTATCTCTCTAGTGGGGAAAAAAGGGAGTGACCCACACCCAGACAGATGTTAAGCAACCATCACCAGTCATTCACCAGCACTGGAATTGTAAACAACAGATTTATAATTCAGTAAGAGACAGTTGCTCACGTGCTACACAATGGGGATTGCTTAATTCCGTGACTCAGTGGAGTATCAGGACATGTGATGCTTGACTGTCTGAGGATTATTTTTCCAGGCACATGAATTGAAAGTATATAATAAGGGACAGTCATAGGCAGCATTTGAGTCTTCTGTTTGGGGAAGTTTACATGCGAGTGCTAGAAGCTCCTTAGAAGTGTATGTGGTGGTGGGGCACTGTGCCTGGACCGTGGCCCCACCCCCTCTCTGTTTCTTCCCCCAAGGCCCTGCCTTTGCTCCACCTCTCCCTGCCTTTGCTCCATCTCCACCTGCCCTCTCTCCCTGTTACCTCAAAAATGAGTTTTGGAGCTCTGTTATACTAACCTGCCTATTGCCCCCTTAATCTGTTCTTCCCAAGATAAAAGTTCCTGGGGTTGTTAAGGAAACACTCAAAGGATAGGGATGTAACCTTCTGATAAAGTAATTGACACAGGCAGTAATCTTTCCAAAACAAAGTATCTTTTATTTAAATAACTAATAAACCCTAGCACACTGTATTGTAAAAATTCTAAATAAAGCACAAAAATCCCTGAGACACAAATCCCTTCTTGAAAGTTAGAGCACTTAAACTACTGGAGTATATTCTGTATATACTCATTCATAAGCCGAATTTTTTTAGTAAAAAAAGGAAGCCCCAGAGAAAGGGGTCAGCTTATGAACGGGTATAGAGAGGGAGAGGTGGGACACAGCCCCTCCCCCAGCAGAGGCAGCACTGCCAGCAGAGCCAGAAGGGAAGAGGTGGGGCAAGAGTCTCTCCGTTTCTGGTGACGCTGCTCTCTCCCAAGTCTCAGAAGTAGCTGCAGCTCTGGGGTTGGCAGGCTGCAGCCATGCTGCTCAGTCCTACCCCCCAGAGCAGGTTGAGCAGAGGGAGCAAGGAGAGGCAGGAGAGCCAGAAGGGAAGAGGCAGCACCAGAGTTTTTCCACTTCTGGCCACGCTGCTCTCCTCACAGCCTCTGAAACAGCTGCGGCTGTGCCACCCTGTCTGGCCCGCCGGAGCAGGTTGCAGCCGTGCTGCCCAGCCTTCGTGAGCAGCTCCAGCCAGGCCAGAGACATCCTCCCTGGCCCTCCCCAGATAAGGTGGGAAGGGATGAGATGGGGAGCGTGTGGGGGTCGGGGATAGGGGTGGGGTCATTTGGGGGGTGGTTACAAGGGTTACTCCCCTGACTCCCAGCTTCTCCCCCTGCAAAAAAAAATTTCCCCACCAGTTGCTGTCCTGGCCCCTCAGAGTAAGTGGCTGGTGCACTGGCACACTTCTTTGTTTAGTTACGATTACCTCTATGCCTGCGGGCGCCAGGTAAACAAACAATCTCGGCCCGCCAGCGGCTTATCCTGATGGCTCGGGAGCAAAATTTGCTGACCCCTGAATTGTAGGGTTGGCTTATGAGCAAGTCATAAAATTTCCATTTTTACTTGTCCATCTTGGGGGGGTCATCTTATAAATGAACTGGCTTATAATCGAGTATATACGGTAGTTCAAATGACACTAAGTGAAGCAATTTGTTACAATTGGCTGGTTTGCAACAAATTGTGGACAACAGATATTAAATTGCTTTAAAGTTCACATAGATAAAATACGGTTAAAACATACACACACCTCAAGCATAAACATCTTAAATACTATAAAAACTATCCTAAACTAATACTAAAACTATTATTAAGAGAATATTAAGCTTAATTTACAACTCCATTGCTGTTTTCTCTTAAAATCAAATTGCTGCTACTGATGTTTGGCTCCTGATCTGTTAGTTCTGCTCTTCTCCAGCTTTCTTTTCTCTCTCTGCAGTAATTTGGCTTTGGCTTCTCTTGCTGGCTTTCCGTGTTTCCCTGTGCAGCTCTTGCCTTCTCAGATGGCAGCCTTCAGACTCCTGAAAATGTTACAGGCAGCTGACCTTTTATACTACATTGTATCCCTGTCTTTATATAGCTTCCTATTTGTGACTGGTTCCCCCCAGCGTGCCACCTAGAACTGGGGTAGCACTGAGCCCCCCCAGACCCAGCGACCTGAGTTCCTTCTACGCTGTACTGCTGTGACAAGCTGCTAACCCCTCTCCAGGCTCCAACCTGCACTTTCACCAACATACATAGAGGTTGGGACACGCTCAGGCCTGGTCTACACTACGCGTTTAAATCGATTTAAACAGCGTTAAATCGATTTAACACTGTACCCATCCACACTACGACGCTCTTTATATCGATATAAAGAGCACTTTATATCAATTTCTGTACTCCTCCCAGACGAGAGGAGTAGCGCTAAAATCGATATAAACATATCGGATTAGGGTTAGTGTGGACGGAAATCGACGTTATTGGCCTCCGGGCGGTATCCCACAGTGCACCACTGACCGCTCTGCACAGCAATCTGAACTCGGATGCAGCGGGAAGGTAAACAGGAAAAGCCCCACGAACTTTTGAATTACATTTCCTGTTTGCCCCCAGCGTGGAGCTCTGATCAGCACGGGTGGCGATGCAGTCCCAAATCCCAAAAAGAGCTCCAGCATGGACCGTACGGGAGATACTGGATCTGATCGCTTTATGGGAGACAAATCTGTTGTATTCAGAGCTCCGTTACAGAAACGAAATGCCAAAGCGTTTGAAAAATCTCCAGGCTACACAGTGCTGCGTGACAAGTGTAACGGAAAAGCCAAAGAACTCAAAATGGACGCTCAATGGAGGGAGGGGGTACTGAGGACTCCGCAGCTATCCCCACAGTCCCACAGCAGTCTCTGAAAAGATTTGCATTCTTGGCTGAGCTCCCAATGTCTGTAGGTTCAACACAGTGTCTGGCGTGGTTCAGGGAATAGCTCCTCAGTTTCCGCCCCCCCACCAGCCACCACGTGAAAGAAAAGGGAAAGAAATCATTTTCTTGACTTCTTTCAATGTCACCCTATGTGTTACTGAATGCTGCTGGTAGACGCGATGCTGCAGCAGTGAAGAGCAGTATCCGCTCCTCTCCCCTTCCCTGTGGTAGACGGTGACAATAATTGACTGATATCCATCGTCGCCATTCAGCCCGTGAAGTGCTCCTGGCTGGCCTTTTAGGTGAGGCTGGCCGGGGCGCCTGGTGGTAAAATGGGAATGATTCCTGGTCACTCCCAGTAGATGGTACAGAACGGCTTGGTAACCGTCTTCCTCATAGCAACTGGGGGCTGAGCTTCAATCACCCCCTCCCTTTCCTGTGTAAAGAAAGATTCTGTACTGCCTGGACTGTCATAGCAGCAAAATTCATGCTGGGGCTCCTCTCCCCTCCCGCACCGCTTATTGTCCTGCCTGGACCATGTCCCCCATAGCCCCGGGGAGGCTGCCCTCCCCTCATTTTTATCTCTCACTAACAAGTCTCTGTTTCTTATTCCTGCATTCTTTGATAACTTCATGACACAAATGGGGGGGGGGGACACTGCCACGGTAGCCCAGGAAGGTTGGGGAGGAGGGAAGCAAACGGGTGGGTTGTTGCAGGGGCAACCCCCTGTGAATACTGACACGGAGCAGCTGTGCTCTGATACATACTGGTTCCCATCTAGTTAATACACTTTGCCCCTTATTCTAGGCAGGACTGACTCTATTTTTAGAAACCATAAAGGAGGGATTGACTCCCAGGGCTGAGTCATTCCCAATTTTGCTTTTGCGCCCCGGCCGATCTCAGCCAGGGGCACTCATGATAGCAGCGGACAGTACAGAGGGGGAGAGATAACCGTCATCTCATTGCCAGTTTACTCCGGCAGTAGACGGTACAGAACGACTGGTAACCATCTCTGCTATCATTGCAAAAGCAAATGAATGCTGCTGTGTAGCGCTGGAACAGTATCGCCTCTGTCCGCGCATCCAGTACACATACGGTGCCGGAAAAAAAAAAAAAAAGCTGAACGGGCTCCATGGTTGCCGTGCTATGGCGTCTGCCAGGGCAATCCAGGGAAAAAACGGCGGCATCGAAAGGATTGTCAGCTGTTGTTTTCCCGGAGGAAGGAATGACTGACGACATTTACCCAGAACCACCCGCGACAATGATTCAACCCAGAATTCCAAGGGGCGGGGGAGACTGCGGGAACTATGGATAGCTACGGAATAGCTACCCACAATGCAACGCTTCAGAAATCGGACGCTAGCCTCGGACCATGGAGACACAACGCCGAATTACTGTGCCTAGTGTGGCTGCGTGAAATCGAATTTATAATATCAGTTTTATGAAACCGATTTTAGCTAATTCGATATTATCGCGTAGTATAGATGTGGCCTCAGCTGCAGTTACATGCAGACGCTCTGATCTGCCCCCATATGAGATGGCTCCAGCTAGGGTATTTCTCAGCTACTCAGGCACCCCCCCCCCCGGACTGTAAACCCAAAATTATACTTTCTTGCACTGCACAGTGAACTGTACAACCTTAGCTCTTGAAATTCTGCCCTGAGTTATGATCCCATACACTGGTTTTAGATAGAGGAAGAACAAGTTTTTAACTACAAAAGATAGATTTTAAGTGATTATAAGGGATAGCAAACAGATCAAAGCAGATGACTTAGCAAATAAACAAAAATGCAAACTAAGGTTGATATACTACATAGATCAGATCTGAATAGCAAATTCTCACCCTGAGTCAGGGATCAGCAACCTTTGGCATGTGGCTCGCCAGGATAAGCACCCTGGTGGGATGGGCCAGTTTGTTTACTTGCTGCGTCAGCAGGTTAGGCCGATTGCGGCTCCCATGGTTTGCCGCTTCAGGCCAATGGGGGCGCTGGAAAGTGGTGGCCAGCACATCCCTCAGCCCGCGCCACTTCCCGCCGCCCCCATTGGCCTGGAGTGCTGAACTGCGGCCAGTGGGAGCTGTGATCGGCCGAACCTGCTGACGCAATAGGTAAACAAACTGGCCCGGTCTGCCAGGGGGCTTACTCTGGTGGGCTGCGTGCCAAAGGTTGCCGATCCCTGCCCTAAGTGATGATACAAGCAGGCTGCAGATTCTTAAGGGGCAAGCTGCACTTACTTACAGCTTGGAATCCCCAGGTTAATTCACCAGCTAAAAATCCCTTTAGCCTGGGTCCAGCATTTTCACAGTTCAGTCTTTTGTTCCTTAGGTGTTTTCACAAGTCTACTTGGGTGGGGAGTCAGTGAAGAACCACAGTGATATCGCTCACTTGCCTTATATAGCTTTTGCATATAGCAGGAAGCCTTTGTTTCAAAGCTTGGTTCCCACGCCAGTCAGTGAAAAATACTGACATCCCAAGATGGAGTCCATCACCAAGTGACCTGGTCATATGTCCCTGTAGAGTCACAGTAGGGTACTGGACTAGATGACATCTCAAGGTCCCTTCCAGTCCTACGATTCTATGATTACTTGGAAGCTGTCTCTAGCATCCTCAGGAAGTCTACTCGGGTGGGAGATAAGCTTCTCCTAGGGCCTATTCTCATAATGGGCCATTGCACTGAATAAACCCTTCCCCACCCACTGTCTACAATGAAAACATCTTGTCTAGTGGGCATTACCCGGGTAATTTCAACACATTTGAAATACAGATACATAGTCAATATTCATAACTTCAGATACAAAAATACATGCATATAAATGGGATACTCATATTCAGCAAATGATAACCTTTCCAATGACACCTCATGACTTATCTTGATAAAATACATGATTATGTCATAATCATATTATAACATATCACTGAGAAATATGGGGTGCAGTGTCGCACTATTCTTGGCTACAGTTACTTCACTCTCACAAGCTCAGTCTTGACCATTAACTCAGAATTCTGATTGAAGCCTGACCCTTAAAACAAGTTGTGACTAGTATGAATGGGTTCTGAATAGCTAGAGGCTTAACCGGCTGACCCCTCTCTCACCTCTCCCTTTCTTGCACATGCTTATTGTTGTTTACTTTAAGTTAGGACTCAGCAAAAAGCCAAGTTTGTGTAGAGGTTGGCAAACTCTCCATCCTGGAAATTCTAGGCTTTCTGCCAGAGCGTCCTTTCAATTTTTTTTTTTTTTTTAGAAATCTTAAGTTCTTATTGAACATGCTCAGCATTTGTAGCTTCTGTCTCAGAGTGGAGTGATTTTTGCTTAATCAGAATGGAGATCAGAAATGCAAAGTAGAGACTAGAGAGTTTTCTCTAGTAATACCCCAAGGTCCTACTGCTTCCTCTCCTCCGCCTCCTCTCCTGACGCTTTCCCACCCTCTCTG
This sequence comes from Chelonoidis abingdonii, assembly GCF_003597395.2. Taxonomy (NCBI): domain Eukaryota; kingdom Metazoa; phylum Chordata; order Testudines; family Testudinidae; genus Chelonoidis; species Chelonoidis abingdonii. The sequence continues at coordinate 50,128,529 of NC_133771.1, forward strand.
CATCCTCCCCTGAGGTGGAAAGGAGTGAATAGCAGGCAGGAGGGGCCTTCAGGGAAGAGACAGAGTGACGGCAGGGCCTCAGCGGAAGAGGCTGAGGAAGGGGCATCAGTGTGGAGCACAGGCAGGGCCACAGTCTGGGTGCCAGTGGCTCCCCACACTTCTAGGGAGCTTCGCTTCTGGCACTCCAAAAGTGGCTGGCCGGTGTGCCTCCAAAGGGAGGTGATCCATGCTGCATCCATGGCATTTCATCTCCTGCCTGGCCAGCCTTTTTTGGGGAGGCTTAGCCTTCCTCGTGTACATGCTGCCCATGGGGCCAGTGGCATCATGAGTGCTCCTCTCTCTCCTCCCCCACCTACCCTGAAGGCAACAAGAATGTTTGGAAGAAAAAGACTTTGAACTGGGGAGATTGGTCCCAGGCTAAGCAGGGAATTCAGCCTGTATATTAAGAACTGTGAATTGCATCCAACATCTACTGGGGTGAAAGAAACTGCTTCATTCACCTCTTGCTTAGTCTGATAAAGGATTTAGAATTCATGTATACTTTTTATTTCTTATGTAACCGTCTCTGACCTTTATGACTACCACTTATAATCTCTTAAAATCTATATTTCTATAGTTAATACATTTATTTTAATGTTTTATCTTTGCCAGTGAATTTGGGGAATCCGTTAACATTACAAAGGCTGATGCATGTACATTATCCTTTGATGAAGTGGTGAACTGATTAATGAGCTTGCAGTGATCAACAAAGTCTTGGGGTGCAAGGCTGGGGGGGTTTGCTGGTGTCTTCCTGTGTATAGTTCATAAGAGCCTGTGGAAACCTGCATGTAACTTTGAGTGTCCCTTCATATGTTAATGGCTATGTGAGAGTGCAGTGTGAGAGGTACCCTGATTCAGAATGTAAAAGGAGACACAGCGGTCCCACAGTCCAGTTTGTACCCTAGGGGGTGGTCATACACCCTCAGTACGAACATCACTGCCTCTCACAGTGTCTGCAACATCACTGGAACTGGTGCTCCTACACCAGTGCTGTTGTTTCACATACTGCAAGAATTCAAGTACCTGAGAGACCCTGTGGTACCAAATGAATTTGAAGTTTCCACTCCTTGTAACCTCTGGGTGCCTCTCAATACCAAAGTCTGATGGATCAGCAACAGCTCATCTTCAGCTATGCAGGAGGAGGGGTTGTCGCCTCCTATACTGTATGTGGAGGAGTATTCTGATTCAGATTCTGAACTTTCTGTTCAAGGATCTCCAGTTTATTCTAGGAGCTGTTAGCCTTTGTTGCATCTGCAACAAAGAAAATGTACTGTCAACAATTTTAAGGGATCTCAACTCAGTTCCATAGGGAAGAAGACGACCTTTGGTATTGTACCTTGGTATTGTCCAAGAGGCAAGAGTGGACAAGGAGGTTATGCTCCCCTCTTTATACGCATCTCGCCGTTATCACCCTAATGAGGCAGTAATGCTACCACTGCCATCATTAGCTGATGAATTTAGACAATGCCAGGACTTACTTAATTGTGTCATGGTCACCCTGCAAATTCCCGTGGAGGAAGTCCAGGATTCTCATCACAAGCTCCTGGACATCTTGCACATCTCTACCTCAACACAAGTGACACCACCAATTAATGAAGCCCTTCTTGAGCCAGTCAAGTCCATCTGGCAAACTCCAGTAAGAGAGACTCCCCTACATGCAAAAGGACTGATTAAAAAATGCTACCTCCTGGTGATTCTGAGGTATTTATTCTCACTTCTCACCAAAGTGTCTGGTTGCGGATGCAGTCAACGAAATGGGCAGAGAGCATATCCGAAAGGTCACACCTTATAATACAAACCAGAAAAGTCTAGACCTGTTTAGTTATAAGAGCTATTCATTAGCAACACTTCAGTTCAGGATAACTAATCGCCAGACACTGATGTCAAAATAAGACTATCTGAACTATTAGACGTTTAAGGTTTTTACTGAACATTTACTTCACGATCATTGAGAACAGTTCAATGCCATAATAAAGGAGGTTCTGCTTTTTTGACAAAGACTTCACTGCAGGTGTCACTAGCTGCTGCATACATTACAACCAGGTTTATTCCACCATAGTAGTGATGAGGTGAGCTTACTAAACTATAATGCAGAAACCTATTTCCCTCAGAAGCAATGCAAAGGGTTAGGGGAGTCACAGGTAATGGAAGAGCTGAGAGAGAGGGAAGTAATTGTTGGGAATAAGCCTGGGATTGGCAGTTATTATTAAGGAGTTGGGGAGCCTCACCCATTCAGATCCTGGCTGATCCCTAGCCTCTCCTATTCAGTCAGGCATATCTGCCCCATCCCCATGTAGCCCTGCACCCCCTCCTCTGTCCCCATGTGGCTCCATTTGCACCTTCACTCAGCCACCCCTCCCTCTGTCTCCATGTGTCCCTGCAGCTCTGTCTCTGTGCCCTCACTCAGACACCCCTTCTCCCCCATGTGCCCCATCACCCCCACTAAGTCACCCCCCCCCGGAACCATGTGGCCCTCCACTCTCACTAAGTCACCCCCTGCTCCTGTAACCATGTGACCCTGCACTCCCATGCCCATTCAGCACCTGCCCAAGTCTTTCCCCCCACTAGCTCTTCTGAATCTCAGTCTTTGATGTCCCAGCAGCCCCATGTACCCCACTTTGTCAGTCACCCTATGTCCCATGCCTCCTTAACTGGCCCATGGGTAGGGCACTGTGAGGAATGCAGCCTCTTCTCCCTATCTGCAGAGGGCTGCTCCTACCTGGGAGCGGCTGTCCTCTGTTCTGGTGCCACAGCACCCCTGGTAGGCGAAAGGCGTAACTGTAGTGCCTCTCTGGCAGAATGTACTTTCTGCAGAGAAAAAAAAAATTCTGCAGGGGACATGAATTCTGTGCATGCACTGTGGTGCAGAATTTCACCAGGAGTAAATTTGCCTTTCAGTGACCAGAAATTTTTGCAGATTCCAAGGAGAACTCACTTCACACCCTACAAGAGTCTAGTGAAATACTAATGTTTTTAGGAGTACTCATACCTTTTAAATAAGAGAAAACTTAGCAGGTCCCAGTTGGCATAGACGTCTCACCCTGGTCAATTTTCCAGCTTCTGTAGACCACTGGAACCACCAGCTAGGAGGACAAAATTTTCAAAGACAATCCTGCCGCTACCTCCACTGTGTCATCCCAGCCTTCAAAATTGTTCAAACACCCGTTTTGTTGTTTTGATCAAGAATGCAGACCACTCAATGACCAGCTGCCCACCACAACCCTTCTTCCTCAGTTTGGGCACTGCCTCTCTCTATTTTGTCAAGTGTGAGAGACTATAACATTGAAAAAATGGGTATTGGGGCCATATTTTTGTGTTATATTATCCAATTTACCTCTATCCCACCTTTCCAACCCTCTTTTTCCTCTCTTCAGGGACCCCTCTCATGATCAGTTGCTTACACAGGTGATCTCATCACTCATAGGTGTAGGAGCCATAGAACCAGTCCCACTTCAACACAGAGGAAAAGGGTTTTATTCAAGACACTTTTTGATACCCAAGAAAAATGGGGCTTGGAGGATGATACCAGATCTCACATAATTGAACAAGCATGTCAGACATCTGCTTGAAGTCTACGCCAGCAAATAAATCTTGAGAAATTGATCTTGACCCCCTCATTAACAAATTCTCTTTATAGGAGTGTTTCTGGATTTGGTAATGGTCAGAGCTTATCCTTCTTGACAGTTTTCTTGCTTTAAGGCAGTGGCTCTCAACCTTTCTAGACTACCGTACCCCTTTCAGGAGTCAGATTTGTCTTGCATACCTGCAAGTTTCATCTGACTTAAAAACTACTTGCTTACAAAAACCATAAAAATACAAAAGTGTCACAACATGCTATTACTGAAAAATTTCTTTGACTCATTTTTAACATATAAAATAAATCAATTGAAATCTAAGTATTGTACTTACATTTCAGTGTATAGTATACAGAGCAGTATAAACAAGTCACTGTCTGTATGAAATTTTAGTGTGTACGCACTTCGCTACTGCTTTTTATGTAGCCTTTTATAAAACTTGGCAAATAGCTAGATGACTTGATGTGACCCCTGCAAGACCTTTGTGTCCCACTAGGGAATGTGTACTTCTGGTTGAGAACCACTGCTCTAAGGAACCTTTTTAAAAGAGTGTAGCTCAGCCCTCAAGTTCCAGCAAGGACACAACTGCAGCTGCTGGGACAAATGGCAACTTGTGGTTTTGTGACACTTGGTTATATTTTCAGTATCTCCAGAGTGGGGCAGGACTGTTTATACATCCAACACACACAGTCTGAACAAGCAGGCATCTGTACCCAGTCATGTCCTACAGTCACTCACCTGGTGGATGAATCCATCCAAAGTTTGTGCAGGAATTCTGTGCAACCAAAGCCCCCCTACAGTCTTATTAACATTGGATGCTTCTCTCTTGTGATGGGGAGGACGTTTGGGTCCTTGTGCAGTCCAAAGCAAATGGTCACAACAAGAACATTGCTTGCAATCAGTCTGTTGGAATTTAGGGCAGTCAGAAATGCTTGCCTACAGTTTCTTCCCCTAATCTGGAACAAGTCCGTCTCTGCTTCTTACCTCTCAGGGCTGCACAACACCATGGCAGACAACCTGAGCAGACATTTCTTCCTAAATTACAGTGGAACTTGGACTCTTGAATCCTCAGCAAAATATTCCTAACTTGTAGATTTCTAGAGGTCAACATTCTTGCCATGGCAACCAACTCAAAGTAAAATAAATTCTTCTCCAGAGGGGGGCTCAATTCCCAATCTTTAGGAAATGCTTTCCTTGTTACATGGAACAAGTTTTTTATGCATAACTTCCAACTCCATTGCTCTTAATGGTTTTTATCAAGATCAGACAGGACCAAGCATGAACTTGGCCAAGACAGGTTTGGTTTCCTTTCCTCAGCTTTCACCCTTTGTAGTGGCTTCTGATCATACCTCGACTGTTGTCTTAGAATGAGGTCAGATGCTTTACCCCAGTCTGAGCTTCCTACCCTGCAGGGTTGATTCCTCAATGGTTCTCAGCAGTAGAGACTACATGTTCATTGGATGTATAAAAGTTACTTTTAAATAAAAGAAAGGAATCTACTGGATGTGCTTACCTCCAGAAATGGAGAAGATATAATCTTTGGTGTAACTGACACAATTTTTCTCCAACCCACTTGCCTCTTTCCTCAATCCTGGACTACCTGCTGGAGGTTTAAAAAAAATCAGGCCTTTCTATGAGTTTCATCGTGGTTCATTTAGCAGCAATAACAGCTTTCCATGTGCCAGTAGTTTTCTCAGTATTCGCTCATCTGACCCTTCATTTTGGTTCGTTTTGGTGGGTGTTTTATACAGATTTCTTTATACATCACATGGGGGGAGGGATTGCTGTTTTAGAGCACTTGTCTTTAAAAGAAAATTGGGGCTGTCATACAATTAAAAAAAATTATCCGTAATTAATCACAGTTTTAATATGACTGTTAATAATAGAATACCAATTTAAATGTATTATAAATGTGTTTGGATTTTTTTTACATTTTTAAATATATTGATTTCAATTACAATGCCGAATAAAGTGTAGAGTGCTCACTTTATATGATCTTTTTTTATTACAAATATTTGCACTGTAAAAAAGATAAAACAATCTACAAGTTGAATGGGCATATGAATGTTTTCCATATCTGGCACATAAATACCTTGCAACGCCAGCTACAATAGTGTCATGCAAATGCTTGTTCTCACTTTCAGGTGATGTAAACATGAAACAGGCAGCATTATCTCCCATAAATGTAAACAAACTTGTTTCTCTTAGTGATTGGCTGAACAAGAAGTAGGACTGAATGGACCTATAGGCTCTAAAGTTTTACATTTTGTTTTGTTTTTGAGTGCAGTTATGTAAAAAAAAATCTATATTTGTAAGTTGCACTTTCACAATAAAGAGATTGCACTACAGTACTTGTATGAGATGAATTCAAAAATACTAATTCATTTGTTTATCATTTTTACAGTGTTTATATTTATAATAAAAATAGTAAAAAGTGAGCACTGTACACTGGATATTCTGTGCTGTATTTGAAATCCAATATATTTGAAAATGTAGAAAATCATCCAAAGATATTCATAATCAATTTCAGATGGTATTCTATTATTGTTTAACAGTTCAATTAATTTTTTCAAAACAAATGAATTTGTTTTGAGTTTATCTCTCAAGTTACTTGTGATTAATTGATAGCTCTAAAAATATTTGTTTGCGTGGGAAATGTGGATTCAGTGTTTCATCTTTCAGTTTCTAAGGCATTAGATGCAGAAAATAAAGCAGCTGGAGTTAGTGACCTGGTAGACATGCCCTTCCGTTTTAACTTGTTGAGTTGACCTTAAATAATCTTTTGGACAAATAATTTTCCATTAATCCTTGCGTCCTAAAACAATATTGAGTGTGTGTAGGAGTGCGTTTTATTACTCTGGCATTTTTCAAAGCTGTTTTCCATTTTCTCATTATTTCTTCAATTGTCTCCAGCAAATATTTGAAAACAATTTTATCTTCTTACCCTCGATAACCTTATTGTCCTTGCACCAGATAATTTTTATCCTTGCTTGAATGTTGTGCAGCCTATGACTTGATGAGATCATACATAAGTGCAAAAAGAGCTAATTTTCCAGTTACTTTGTATGTAAAATTGAAGGATAAGTTTTTCACCTCATTTTCAGTAAGCAGAGAGGGAAGGAAGGGAAATGCTACAAATAATGTGTTTTATTCCTGAAATTATAGGTGTTTGCATTTAAAAAACAAATTCTTAATTAATTTGGTATATAAGAACAAAGCAAAGATGGGGAAGGAAATGTAAAATAAAAAGATATCATAGAGATGATAGAACGTGTTTCATGCTACATGAGTATACTATGAGGGATTTGGGAAATGTATGCACTACACAATAATAAAATGATTGAAACTGAAAATTTAATTGAAAAAACCTTCAGATCATATCTAAAATATGTTGGATGCTGAAAGCAATTAGGCATTATATGTAACAGGTGGAATATTAACATGAATTATAGAAAACTGCAACATTAGGATAGGATTTGAGGAGCATATTTAGATTAGAATAAAGATGTCAGAAGAAAAACCAAGATATGCATAGGTAAATTCTGCTCGCTGAAACCATTTATCCTTGCCTCTCTTTTGGTTTCAAATTTGTTTTCTTGAAGAAAGACAATTATATGTAGGATACCATTTTTTGCTGAATTACTGTGCTCTATGTAGTGCATTCCGCCATACTATACCGGGGTGCTGGAACAACTTGTATAGTGGGGGTGCTGAGAGCCATGGAAGCAAACTGAACCGTGTATATAATGAAAACCACTTCAAGCCAGGGGGTGCTGCAGCACCCCTGTAACCCTTGTTCCAGCACCTATGACACTATATGGTTTGTAATTGCTGTTAATTATAGTTTTTATTAAAGACTATATAGTTTTCTGCTTCATTGATCATAAGAGTTGCTTATATTAGATCATGTAGTCAAGAGAAAAATACTTGTCCATAAATTCAGAGGTGCTTTGGTATCATGAAAACTTTTGTTACCTTCTATCTCAGTGTAGTTACAGTGTCATGATATTTTGTGATACCTTAGACATGAAAAGTAATCTCAAGTTACTCTGCAAAGTAAATATTAATACTGAAAGTTTGGAATCCAGATCCGTTGTTATTTCTAGAATTGAGTTTCTTACACTTTTGAAATTCTGATGAATAGCCTCAATCAATACTACTTTTAAGAAACATGAAAAGTGAAGGTTTAGTCTGGTGTTTTCAGCCTCATTTACTGAAGGTAAACATTTAATCACTGAAACTTTAAACGAATAGGAAAGTAGAACTTAAGACTTTCTTTAATACTGTCAAGAGGAGCTCTGAAATACATGAGTTTGGAGCTGTAAAATATCAGTATTGTGAGGTATGCATCAATGAGAGGTGCTCCAAATGCCTTTGTAAACACGGGAGATGGATTATTTCTTAGATCAGAAGTTCTCAAACTGTGGTCTGCGAGCTCCATTCAGGTGGTCAGCGGATAGTTCCCTCTAAGGTGTGCGCTTGGTTGGCCGCACACAAGATAATGAAGGGCCACCCACCTAATTAGTGGAGCCATGCATGTAAGGTGCACATATAAGGTGAGGTGGTTGTCATAAACAGATAGCTAAGGGTTAATGTTTCTTTTACCTGTAAAGGGTTAACAAAGGGAACCACACACCTGACCAGAGGACCAATCAGGAAACCGGATTTTTCAAAGCTCAGGGAGGGAATGTTCTTGGTGTGTGTGTCATTTGTACCTGTAGTCGTCTGCTCTATGCCTCGCTCGCTTCTGATAGAGACTCTCTACCTTCAGACTTTCTAATCTTCCTGTTTCCAAGTTGTGAGTAACAAAGTAAGAAAAAAATAGGCATATTGTTTTTTGTATTTACTTGTGTGTAGTTGCTGGATATGTTTTAACTTGTATTTCTCTTTTTTGGAGTAAGGCTGCTGTTGTATTTCATTTTTTCTTTTAAGCAATTTTGACCCTGTATTATTGTCACCATGATACAGAGACCATTTTTTAGGTTGTTTG
>NC_133771.1:50137361-50163830 GCF_003597395.2 Chelonoidis abingdonii
GTTTGGGGAGACCAGAGTGAGGCAGGCACTGATTCCTGTCTGGTGGCAGCGATATCAGATCCAAGCTGGTAATTAAGCTTCGAGGTTTCATGCTAGCAACTTATTTTCTGAACTCTAAGGTTCAGATCTGAGTAGGAAAGCTATGACAGTGGTGGCCTTGGGGGGAATAGGGGATAGATAGGAGGGGGGAGTGGAGTGAGAAGAGGGGATGGGGGGGGGGAATTTGGGATGTGCATGGCTGTGGCGGCCAGAGAGAGAGACATGACTTTCACCAGCTGAGGATCTGTGGCTGCCGGGAAGAGGTGGCCCTTCTTCCCAGCCTCAGCTCTGTGGCTGCTGTGCTGGGGGAGAGAGGGAGAAACCTCGGGGAAGAGAGGGCACATCCTTCTCATTAGAAAGGTAAGACTACGGATATTAAAATATGAGTTGTGTGCTTTTATTTGTAGAACAAAAAAAGTTAATTACCATTGGGGGGGTTTTATATAGTGCATTTATCCAAAGCGCATTATAATAGTTAGCTAATGGTACAAACAACATTTGAAAAGATCGTTAAGTGGTCCGCCGAAACCCTCAGCAATTTTCAAGTGGGCCTTAAAAAAAAAAAAAAAAAGTTTGAGAACCACTGTGTTAGATCTTAGCAGGACATTTTGTTAGCTTTTAAGAATACCCAGATTTTGAGAGAGATAACTATTCAAGTTATAGTTAGGTTCAGTCTCTTAGGGTATGAAGGTAGGAGAATACTGTTACATATACTGTCGTGATCAGTTAGCCTTTTCCCAAGGTTCTTTGGTCATATATACATTGGATATGGGAACAAAGACCTGTGGAATCAGTATGGAACTCTAAGATCAAGCAAGTTTGTCTGAAGTTGCATGATGACTTGTGCTAGAAGGGGAAAAAGAGCATATATCAGTCACACTTGACTAGCTCCGAAAATAGAGAAGGGGCCTATGTAGGAAGATGCTTTTTCTTTGTTATATTATTAGTTTTATTATGTTATTACTTAGGGACTAACTTAGGCTCTCCTAGTATAGTGCCAGACACCATACAGAGTAGTAGACAGTCCCTGCCCCAAAAAGGCTTGCATCTTAAGAATCTCTTGTTAATTATCTTGCTTTTCTGATATTCCTATCCAGTGAGTAATATGCCATCTTGTTTTTGAAGATCACTTCGTTTCTTGGCCTCATTCCCTATGGAAAAGGCTTGATAACTTGGTTCACTTAATGAAATAATTTAAGTATTTCTGACTGTGAATCCTTTTTTCCCCCTAGAAATTTGAGACATTTCACTACATTTTGATTAAGATCAAGACTTTTGATGCTTCTTTGACAATGTATATAAACGGTGGTTGTTTTGCTGCTTTATAAGAATGTAGGAAATTATTTGGGAATTTGTGAATAAGAGTTTGTATTGCATATGCTGTTTTCAGTTAAAAAAGTTTGGATTCTTTCTGGGGGACCCCTGATATTTGGGCAACTGGGCTCTGGCTGGGCTTTCCTGTGCAGAGCTGATAGAATTTGAGTGTGAGACTGTTTTCCTTAAAAAGAGGGTTGAGGTAGTGGACATGGTTTCAGAGTTGAAGCCATTCTTGGAAGTGTTATTACACAAGCCAGGCTCTGTTTGTTATAGGTAACGATTTTGTAAGAGAAATTCTGTTGATGTGATACAAGGTAGAGATGTAACAATGTGAGGCAGAGTATTGTGCAGAGGATGTAGTAGGCAGATTTTGTGAGGAAAAACAAAATCAAATTTTGACAAATTCTAGAATTTATCTCTGGGTGCACAACAACAAGGCCCTGAGATGTGAGAACAGTTACTCCCAGGTAGGTATATCTTGTGAGGAAAACCAAGGATCTGATCTTAATATTTATAATAAAACCACAGTGGAATGAGAGTTGGATTGTCTTTATGTCCGTCATGGGCTTGCAAACTGATTTCATTTTAGCAGAGGTTTGTCAAATGATAAATATATACTATCTTCCCATGCCACGGAAACTCTTATAATCTTGCGAAATTTTTTTGTGATGCTATGCTTTCTGCAGTGTAAAGGAATAAATAAACTATATATTGCTTATTGTATGTCATTCTTAATATTTTATTAATGATAACCTGTACTGACAACAATTCTGTTCTTTTTTATATAAGTATTAAATACGGTGACAGATTTTTTTAAAAAGACAGAATATGGCACAGTTAAGAGTATAAGTTACCAGTTACAGTAATTATATGTCATGCTAAAAGAAGATCCAAATGGTATTAGTACAGACCTTGTCATGCTTATTCTAGCCTCAACTACTCAGTCTCTTTCTCTCTCAAACAAAATGTTTCCTGAAAACAAATCCAGCATTGCACAAAGAAAGCTACAACATACATTTAGATATATTAAGGTATGGGACATGCACATTGAAGGTACCCAACCAACCACAACTCTGCCTTGTATTGATACCATGCAATAAGCACATTATTATGATTAGTGCATATTATTATTTCATAGATTTTTCATAGATTCCAAGGCCAGAAGGAACGTTTGTGATCATTTAGTCTGACCTCCTCTATAACATAGAGCATAGAATTTCCCCAAAATATTCCCAGAGCAAATCTTTTAGAAAAACATCCAATCTTGACTATGTTTACATCAGTGATGGAGAATCCACCATGACCCTTGGTAAGTTGTTCCAATGGTTAATTATCCTCACCTTATTTATACCTTATTTCCCGTCTGAATTTGTCTAGCTTTAACTTCCAGGTATTGGATCATGTTAGACCTTTCTCTACTACATTGAAGACCAAACATATTATTCAATATTTGTTCCACATGGAGGTACTTACAGGCTGTAATCAAGTCACCCCTTAATCTTTTCTTTGTTAAGATAAGCTATTTGAGTCTATTACTGTAAGGCATGTTTTCTAATCCTGTAATCATTCTTATGACTCTTCTCTGAACCCTCCTACTTACAGGGTAGGGGACTCTATCCCGGGAAGCACTGACTGAAAAAGATTTGAGTGTCATGGTGGATAATCAGCTAAACTGACGGATGGCCAAAAGAATTAATGCATTCCTAGGATTCATAAACAGGGGAATCTCAAGTGAGAATGGAGAGGTTATTTTACCTCTGTGTTTGGCACTGGTGGAACCACTGCTGGAATACTGTGTCCAGTTCTGATGCCCACAATGCAAGAAGGAAGTTGATAAATGGGGGAGGGTTTAGAGAGGGCTCAACAAGAAGTAGGACTGAGTGGACTTGTAGATGCTAAACTTTTACATTGTTTTGTTTTTGAGTTCAGTTATGTAACAGAAAACAACTACATTTGTAAGTTGCACTTTCACGATAAAGAGATTGCATTACAGTACTTCTATGAGGTGAATTGAAAAATACTATTTCTTTTGTTCATCATTTTTACAGTGCAGATATTTCTAATAAAAATAATATAAAGTGAGCACTGTACACTTTGTATTCTGTGTTGTAATTGAAATCAATATATTTAAAAATGTAGAAAAACATCCAAAATATTTAATACATTTACATTAGTATTCTGTAGTTTAACAGTGCGATTAAAATGGCAATTAATAGCGATTAATTTTTTTGAGTTAATTTTCATGAATTAACTGCGATTAATTGACAGCCCTAATAAAAATGTCAAATAGAGTAGGACCAATTTCTGTGGGTCTCCACTAGAAACACACCTGCTCAATGATGATTCCCAGTTTACAATTACATTTTGAGACCTATCTGCCAGCTGGTTTTTAATTTATTTAATATGAGCCAAATTAATTTATCATTCCAAATTTTAATCAAAATCTCATACAGTACCAAGTGAAATGCCTTACAGAAGTTTAATTTGTATTTCTAGTTTCAAAAATTAAAATGATTTTTATAGACGTTTTTCCTCAATACTAATCACTAGTGCAAAATTTTCATCTATCTTGAGAAGGGAGGAGATAAAAAAACCAGTTAATGATGACTCATATGTTAGGTTCTCAGATGCTGTCATATCAAGCATAGTATAAATAACCTGATAGTAATTTAAGGATATTTTTTAAAAGGTTGATTTGAAATTTGATTAACTTTGAGAAACTACTTAACACTGCATATAATACTTATGCATTGAAATACTATTTATATTGAAAACTTAACTTTTTATGGGTTTTTGTTTGCTAAACTACTCTTATTAGTAGCTTAATGCAGTGGTGCCCTCCCCCACCCCCATTACTGCACAGTTGGCTTAGTACAGGAGCTTGGACTGAAGGCAGAGCTGGGGGAGCAGAACTGGGGATGGGGGAGGAGCTAGGGCTAGAGGCAGAGCAGAGCGGGCTTGGGGGGGTGGAGCGAAGCTGTGACTAGGGGCAGAGCTGGGCTGGGGGTGGAGCAGAGCAGAGCTGGGGTTGGAGTTGGGTGTGGCAGGTGGAGCGAAGCTGCGACTGGGAGCGGAGCTGGGTTGCAGGGGTGGAGCGAAGCTGTGACTAGGGTTGGAGTGAAGCTGCGACTGGGGCCAGGGCTGGGGGTGGTGTGGAGCGGGGGTTGGAGTTGGGCGGGGGGAGTGGAGCTGTGACTAGGGGCGGAGCGGAACTGTGGCTGGGGTTGAAGTTGGGCAGGGGTGGCGGAGCGAAGCTGTGACTAGGGGTGAAGCTGGATTGTGGGGGTGGAGCAAAGCTGCAGCTGGAGCCAAATCTGGGCTGGGAGTGGAGCAGGCTGGGGTTGGAGTTGAGCGGGGGCGTGGAGTGAAGCTGCAACTGGGGTGGAGCTGGGCTGGGGATGGAGCAGAGCAGAGTTGGGGTTGGAGTTGGGTGTGGGGTTGGAGCGAAGCTGTGACTGGGGGCGGAGCTGGGTTGCGGGGGTGGAGCAAAGCTGTGACTGGGGCGGAACTGGACTGGGGGTGGAGCAGAGCGAAGCTGGGCTTGGAGTTGGGTGGGGACTGTGGAGCTAAGTTGCAGCTGTGGCATGAGCTGGGCTGGGGATGGAGTGGAGCTGCAAATAGAGACCTATTTTGCAGCAGTCATTTCTAAAAAAGTTAATTGTGGCCAGATGTTTAACACAGTATTAACAAGGGGAAGGAACACAAGCCAGAATAGGGAAAAAACATAAGCTAGATGTATTCAAGTCAGCAGGCCCTGAAATTTACTCTAAAGTACTTAAGAAACACTTAAACACTTCTGAAGCAATCTTGGAACCATTAGGGAGAACTCATGGAGGATGGGAAAAAGAGGACCTGGGGAATTATAGGCCAATCAGTCTGACTTCAATACCTGGAAAGATACTGGAACAAATTAATACACAATCAGTTTGTAGGCACCTAGAGGATAGTAGGATCATAAGGAATGGCTGCATGGATTTGTGAAGAACAAATGAAGTATAGTCCAGTACTTAATTGCATGAAGTTCCTGACTCCTGTCACTCACTGGTTATGAATCTGTTTAAAATTCAGGCGCACTCTTTCCTAATACCATTCAGATTTTGGGAGAATAGTTCATACATAAATTAATTTCATAAACAAGAAAAAGAAAACTAAAAGGTTTAATATTTACTTTCTGATACTGACAGTAAGTGAATAGCGGCCAAGGCTAGATATGTAGTAAGCCCTGCATACTTGGAGGGGCACTCTGTCCCCCTCTAGTGATGTCTGGGGCAGCTAGAGATTGATGAGCCTGTTACAGTCTTGGCTGAGAAAATTGTGTCTTTTAGCTCAGACAGTAGAAGCTCATGCATTTAGCTCCAAAGGTCCCAGGTTTGATCTCTGCTGCTGATGCTCCTATATGAGTTGTCATTACCCAGGGATGATGGAGCCTTGTTGATGCTTTAAGCCAGTGGTTCTCAAAGCCAGTCTGCTGCTCGTTCAGGGAAAGCCCCTGGCGGGCCGGGCCAGTTTGTTTACCTGCCGCATCCACAGGTTCGGACGATCGCAGCTCCCACTGGCTGCGGTTGGATGCTCCAGGCCAATGGGGGCAGCAAGAAGCGGTGTGGCTTGAGGAATGTGCTGACCGCTCTTCCCGCAGCCCCTATTGGCCTGGAGTGGCGAACCGCGGGCAGTGGAAGCCGCGATTGGCCAAACCTGTGGATGCGGCAGGTAAACAAACTGGCCCGGCCTGCCAGAGGCTTTCCCTGAACAAGCGGCGGACCAGCTTTAGGATTCCGATTCAGGAAAAAAAGTCACTTTGAAGAGATAAAGTCAGGATTCCTTATTTGAACTCTGTAGCTAAACTATGCAGTAGATACTTTTCTTTATGTTACATATTGTGTTGAAAGTGATCATTAATTTAAAGTAAAATAAAATTTGCAGTCAGCCTATGTAACATTCTCTGACTTCTGTGATACAATATTTGTATTGATCTTAGGAAATTGATTTTCTTGTTTGAGACAGATTTTGAGTGGATGAAACTAGAATAACCATGGGAAGCAGTATATTAATAGTAATTTCAGCCAGTTGAGTGAATGGAGAAATTATTTCATGGCCTTTTAAAATATTGTTGAACTGCCAAAGCTGTACTTCCCAGTAACACCAGTTTGCATTTCTTTTTCCTATTTCTTCATCCTGTTTCAAGTGGTGCAACACAGAAATAGTTTAAATGTCTTATGTATTAAATTGTGTTGGCATATCACAAATGACTACATGGAATGCTCAGTGACATAAAACAGTAGTTTTGCTTGTTTTGAAAAATGTTAGCTCCTTTCCTATGTATTGTAGGCAAATATTTCACATGGAATAAATACCATGTTTAATAGGGCACTTAGATTTTTATCAAGTATATTCCAGTGTGAATTCTGTTGAAATAAATGTTAATAGGAGAACGGGCCTTGGTGAAGGTTACTTATTAATTTTTATATACCTTGGGATTTGCAACATGTTGAAAAGGTTAAAATCAAACCTTTTCAGCAGAAAATTGACCAGCACTAAAATGTCAGCTGTCTATGGCAGTGTACCAGCATGCAAATACTGCTTTCTTATTTCAGGTTCCCTAGCTGCATAGCATTTGCATTGTGACATTTTATTACAATGTTAACAAGATAGTTGACGTTTCTAGACAGTCAGTTTTTGTTGGTGCTAAACAGCATGTAGTTGTATTAAAGATGACCCATTTGGATGTAAGAGGCTTTTTATTAAAGGGCTTTTTTGTGGGGAGAAAAAAAGCATAACATGAACCAGTGGTTGAAAGCTGAAGCCAGACAAATTTCAATTGGAAATAAGGCACACATTTTTAACAATAAGGGCGATTAATCACTGAAACAAACTACTGAGGGAAATGGAAGAGGAAGTAGGTGTAGCATTTCTGAAACAAAAATATCCAGAACACAACACCTGATAATAATGGAGACTGTAACTACCCAGACATCTGTTGGAAAAGCAGTACGGCAAAATATAAAACTTCCGGTAAATTCTTACAATGTATTGGGGGCAACTTTTTGTTTCAGAACGTGAAGGAAGTATCCAGGGGACAGCCATTTTAGATTTGATTCTAACATAGAGAAATTGGTAGAGAACCTGAAGGCAGAAGGCAGTTTGGGTTAAAGTGATCATGAAAGGCAGGGGTTCTCAAACTTCATTGTACTGTGACCCCCTTCTGACAACAAAAATTACTTCATGACCCCAGGAGGGGGGACCGAAGCCTGAGTCCACTTAAGCCCCACGACCCCAGGTGGGGGGTCAAAGCCTGAGCCCCACTGCTCTGAGCAGGGGGCTCAAAGCTGAAGCTCAAGGGCTTCAGCCTCAGGCAGGGGGCCTGCAACTTGAGCCCTGCTGCCCAGGGCTGAAGCCCTCGGGCTTTGGCTTTGGCCCTGGGCAGTGGTGCTCAGATTTCAGCCCCGGGCCCCAGCAAGTCTAAGCCAGCCCTAGAGACCTCATTCAGAGGGGGTCGTGACCCACTTTGGGGTCCTGACTCACAGTCTGAGAACCGCTGCTCTAAGGAAAGGAGTGAGAGCATCAGAATAAGGACAGTGGACTTAAAATAAATAAATAAATACATCGGTAAGTGGAGAACTAGCAGGTAATGTCCAATGGGAAGAAAATGTAAGGAGGAAAAAAAGGCGTTCAGGAGAGCTGGCATTTTCACGAGGAGAGAATATTAAAGGCACAACAGTGAACTATCTCAATGTGAAGGGAAGGTAGGAAAAATAGTAAGAGGCAAAATCAAATGCCCAAATACAAAACAGGCAATAAGTGGCTAAGCAGAAAAATTCTGCAGAAAAGGATCTGGGGGTTAAAGTGGATCACAAATTGATTATGAGCAACAGTTGAAAAAAGGCTAATATTGTGGGGTGTATAGCAGTAGTCCTATATGTAAAACATGGGAGGTAATTGTCCTGCTTTATACTGTTTCTACTTCTGGGTGCTACACTCCCGGAACAATGTGGACAAACTGGAAAGTCCAGAGCAGAGCAACAAAAAAATGATAAAAGGTTTAGAAAATCTGATCTAGGAGGAAAGGTCGAAAAAACCTCAGCATATGTTTAATCTTGAGAAAAGAAGACTGAGGGGGGACATGGTAAGTCTTCAGATATGTTAAGGGCTGTTATAAAGAGAACTTGTTCTCCATTTCCACTGAAAGTAGGATAAGGAGTAATGGGCTTAATCTGCAGCAAGGTAAATTTAGGTTAGATATTAGGAAAAACTTTCTAGCTCTAAGGGTAGTTCAGCTTTGGAATAGGCTTCCAAGGGAGGATGTGGAAATCTCGTCATAGGAGATTTTTAAGAATGGGTCGGACAAACACCTCTCAGAGATGGTGTAAGATTACTTGGTCCTGCCTCAGGAGAGGGGGCTGGACTTGATGACTTCTCCTGGTCCCTTCTAGCCCCACACTGCTATGATTCTGTGGTGGATTCCCCATCTTGTGATGACTTCCAATCAAGACTAGATACCTTTCTAGAAGATATGCTTTAGTGAAAGTTATTGGGCTCAATATGCAGCTAATTGGGTGATATGTGATGGTCTGATTTATACAAAAAGTCAGACCATCCTCTACAGCACCGACCACTCTGGTACAGGAGTCGGCATGGAGACCAGTGACTCTGCCAATACTACTACCACCACTGGCACCGACTCAACTGTTGGCACCTATGGACAGACTGAAATGCTGTTGTGGTACCGACTGCACTTGCACCAACTGCACCACTGCAGAAACACACGGCTCCTCAACAGTTTCTACACAGAAAGACATAGTGGTCTCTTCGATACCACGGTTGCCATTGCTCAGCACCAAATGATCGCCAGGCCAACTAGCGGAGCAGCTATCAACTTAAACCGCTCTCCAGTGATGAAGAAGAGGACATACATGGGAGCTGGTTCTCCTCCCAGCACTCTTCATACATGAGAGGAGATCTCCATGGGAGGCCCTTAAGACCAAGTCCTGCCAATCTTGAGAGATGCAACAATGGGCAACCCTGAATTTGCCCACTGATGCCCTATCCCTATACAGTGCTGCCCCCACCCCCGGGACCCTTGGGTGGGATATAGGACTATACTAGACCCTCGACTCCAGCTTGAGGGGAATTTTTCTCTCCTCCACCTTCTCCGAGTAGGGACATGTTGGAGGCACCTGCAGGCATGACAGATGAAAAAGAAGGCTCGGACCAGGAAGGCATTTCTCCAGCTCATAACTCATCTTCCTCTCCTGATGAGGCCTTCATATCACCACCTCCAACTACAGTAGACAATCTGAAGCAATTTCAGGAACTCTTTAAAAGAGTAGCTGCCAGCCAAGACATTCCGCTTGAGAAAGTGCAAGAAACCTAGCACAAGTTGCTACAAATCTTACAGACATCAACTTCATTCAAAATTGCACCCCATCAATGATGCCATAATGGAGCTGCTGGAAAATATTTGGCAGACCCCTGTAACCATACCAGTAAAAGAGCAGACAGAAAGTACTTCTTACCAGCTAAAGGGATGGACTTTCTCTTCTACTCACAATCCAACTCCCTGGTGGTGGAAGCTGCCAACCATTGAAACAAGCAACCCCAATTACAGTCCACCTCACAGGATAAAGAACACAAACAATAAGACTATGATTTTTAGCAAAGTTACTCAGCCCTTGAGGTTCTACTGGAGGAAGAATGCCCCCAGTTCACGGACATGAACAAGGGACAACTAATTGCCTGTATGGCTGTACAGGCTTCGATGGACGTAGTGGACACTGGTGTGAGAACGACGGCCACAGCTATCATAATGCACATGACCTCATGATTGCAGTCGTCTGGTATTCTAAAAGCCCTCCAACTCAAGTGGAAGATCTCCCTTTCAACTGGGAGAAGCTCTTCTCTGCAAAAACAGACAATGTCCTTCACGCAGTGAAGGATTCTGGGGCCACTCTGCGCATTTTAGGCATATATATGCCTCCTAATAAGTGACACCGGTACATACCCATACTAAAAGGGCAGAGTCATCTCTTTCCATTGTCCACAACAACAGTAATTCAATCAGAATAGAAATAACGCTCACAAAGACGTAGGGCTCCTCAAACTCAGTTCTTGTCTTCACAGCCATCTACTACCAAGTCACAGTTTTGAAGTCTTGGTTGAGGGTCTAAATGACCTCCCCTCAATACAGCACTGTCAGATACTCCTACCCAACCTTTGGCCATCACCTGCGCCCGTTCTACTATGCTTGAGCAGCAACAACAACAGACCGATACAGGAGATTATAAAATTGGGTTATGCCATCCCCTTCCTCTTACCCTCCCTCCTTTCCCATCCCTCTTCAGGTACCTTTCCCACTAGCACTTTTTACAACAGGAAGTGAACTATCTCCTCCAATTGGGTGCCATGGAGCAAGTTCCAATTCAATACAAAAGGAGGGATTTTTACTCCCATTATTTTCTCACCAAAAAGAAAAATGGCAGATGGAGCCCCATCTTCGATCTTCGGAAGCTCAACAAATTTGTGCAGAACCACAAATTCACAGTGGTCATACTGGCCACAGTTATTCCAGTGCTAGACAAGGGGGACTGGTTTTCAGTCCTTGATTTCCAAGATGCTTATTTTCATATTACCATACACCCGTTTCACAGATGATTTTTAAGATGCATGGTAGGGTTCAACCATTTCTAATACAGGGTACTACATTTTGTCCTTTCCACGCCCCTTAATTTTTTCAAAAACCCTCGCGGTAGTGGTGGCTCACTTATGAAGGAGAGGAGTGATGATCTTACCCTACCTAAATGATTGTCTGTTGAAAGGTACAACTTGGGAAGAAGTGACACAGATAGTGTAGACCATCATCAATCGGTTTTTGATACTAGGGTTGCAGATAAATATACAGAAATTTACACTGACTCCAATGCAACAACTGAAATTCACCGTGGCATATCCTGATTTCACACAAGCCAGTGCACTGTTGCCCGGTCACAGATTCAGCATGACATTCAGAATGAGACACACAAGATTACATATGCGTTGCCTACAGGGCTGGCTGAGCACTCTGTACCCTCTGTACACTCCCAGCAAACACAGAGCGAGAGTACCCCCAAAGACCATTGCACCACTAAAGTGGTGGACAAAATCAGAAAATGTCTGCACAGGGATCCCGTTCCAACAGGATCTGCCATCACTAATAATCACGATTGATGTGTCGCTGATAGGCTGGGGTACTCACTTAGACCAGCATATCATACCAGGCAAGTGGTCAGCGATGGAAACTCAGCTCCACATCAATCTCCTGGAGCTCTGAGCAGTATAGAGTGCATGCAGGCACTTCTGATCATACGGAATGAATCAATCCTCGTACTAACGGACAACATGGCACGCATGTTCTGTATCAGTTGCCAGGAGGATCTCACTCCCATTCAATCTACATTGAGGCCCTGAAATTGTGGAACTGATGCTTTCACCACAACATAACCATCTCAACATCTTACCTCCTGGGGTGTCAGAATATGATGACGGACATGCTAAGTAGACATTTCTTTGAAGAACACAAATGGGAAATACACGACAGCGTTCTCCTATCAATATTTCAAAAATGGGGCTATACATCTGTAGACCTGGTTGCATCAGAAACAAACCACAAGTGCGTACTTTTCTGCTCCAGGGCGGGACTAGCATCCCAAGTTACTAGGGGATGCCTTCCGCATCTCGTGGGACACAACACTCATGTATGCCTTCCCACTGATATCTCTAATCTTGCGAGTCATTCACAAGATACGGACTGACAAGGCCCATATCATACTGATTGTTCCAGCGTGGCCCAGACAGACTTGGTTCCCTTACCTGTTGCACCTGGCAATGTATGCTCCATGAGCTCTTCCCTTGTGGGCAGGTCTCTTCTCACAGAACAGAGGCCGGACTCTCCACCCAAATCTGGCGAAACTCCACCTCAAAGCATGGCTCCTATGTGGTACCAACACGACAAATTAGCCTGTTTTGGAATGAGTGAGACATGTATTATTAAATAGCAGGCAATCCACCACTTGCAATACCTACCTCCAAAAATGGAAGAGATTCTTACTATGATGCCAGCAAAAACAGGTAAATGCAATCATGGTGCTTCTACCAGCCATACTGGACTACATAATGGAACTCAAATAATTGGGCTTATCCATAAACTCAGAGTACACCTAGTGGCTATTACAGCCTTTCACCACAAGATGGAGGGAATGTCAGTCTTTGCTCACCCAATCACTAAATGCTTCCTTACTGGTGTATAAAACATGTACCTGGAAGTCTGATAGCCTGCACCCCCATGGGACTTGAACTTTGTACTCCTATGCCTCACCACAATACCTTTTGAACCCTTAGCAACCTGTTCCCTCCTTCATATATCTATGAAATTTGTGTTGTTGGTAGTGATTACCTCCGCTAGATGGGACAGTGAAATTGGGGCACCGTGTTTACTGAAGACAAGGTCACATTGTGACTACATCCAAAATTTTTGCCTGATGTATCAACATTCTTCCATTTAAACCAACCATACATCATCTCACGTTTTACCCAGAACCATATGGGAACTCCCAAGAGGCCATCCTACATTCAGACGAGCCATAGTGTTTTACTTAGAACCAGCCCTTCTGGAAATCTCCAAGGCTATTTATTTCCAAAACAGAATGCTCCAAGGGATGGGCCGTATCAACCCAGAGATTATCTAAATGGATCTTTACTTGTATCCAACTCTGCTATTGACACCATAACAAGGAACACCAGGGATCCGATCCCACTGTATATGTGCCATTGCTACATTTATAGCCTTCCTGAACAACGTCCCTCTGATAGACATCCAGGGTTGCTACATGGGCCTTAGAGCACACCTTTGCAAAACACTATGCTATCACTCAGTCCTGTAGGTCAGACGCTATACTCGGCCTTACCATGCTCTCTGAGACAACACATGCAACTCCAAAGCCCTACTGTCCACAGTGAGGCACTGCTCTATCGTCACCTAATATGGTGCACCCATAGGGACACTACTTGAAAAAGAAGAGGAAGTTACTCACCTTCTCATTTTCGAGATCGGTGTCCCTATGCGTGCTCCAGTACCCCCTTCCCCCTACTTTGGAGCTTTGTGGTAGAGAAGAAACTCAACAGGTTGGGTCATGTGCATGCTACATGAGGCGCCAATGGCACCGCGAGACTACTGCGCACATGCGCCCCAACCCAAGCACTGCTACCAAAAATCTCTGATCTGTGGCCCACGGACGCACTGACACCTAATCTGGAGCACCTGCAAGGACACATATATCGAAGAACCCTTGTTACTGCACAAGGTGAGTAACTTGCTGTTCTGTGTCATCTTTGTGGAATTTGCCCCTTTGTGTTTTTAAATACTAAAATATTTTAACTATTTTTATAAAGTACATGAATGTTAGGCTAGAACACAAGAAATGCCTTGTATTAAGTTGGAAGACTAAAAAAAGTCTGTTACAGTTTATAACCCTCTGTTAAAATATTGTAAGGAAATATTGAAGTAGTAGACGAGGCCACTGTAGCAACACTTTCAAAATTTAAATTATACAAGTAATCTTTTTGTAGTGTTCAAAAAAACACTTTTGCACATTGATTATGGAGCATTTTGCATCCACTGATTGTGCTATTAGTGACAAAATATTTCACTGTCTTTAATTATGTAAAATTTGATACTCTAATTTTTACATGTATAGTCATATCTGAAAAGCAATTTAGAACAGTATTCTAACTATTCCCCCAGATATCACTGCAAGGACATATCTTCTAATAAGCTTGTTTAATATTAAAATTTAATTGGAATAAGACTTGGCTAATGGTAGTTCTTGGTGTGCATAATGGTTTGGATTGACCGTTTTCAAGCATGATCTCTTTCTAAAAATAAATTATGTATGTATGATTATTAAACCTGGACAGAAAAGGAGTACAAACAAATGGAAAAACAGATAAACCCTGAAAATATATTGTTCCAGCTGTATGTTTTATCTTTTGTTAGAAAATTGGCTGAATTTATTTGTTTGACAAAAACTACTGAATATTTCTGGAATATGATTACAGAACATTCCCTTATATTAGGAATTTAGTCTCATTAATGTTAATTTGAAACAGTTAATGATATTTCTGTGTTCCTTTGGTCCATCTAATATGCTGAGATACAGAGCCCACCTGCTGTGTATTTTTTGTTAGTGTAAGAATGTAAGTCTTTGTCATAAATAGATAGCTAAGGGTTAATGTTTCTTTCACCTGTAAAGGGTTAACAAAGAGAACCAAACACCTGACCAGAGGACCAATCAGGAAACCGGATTTTTCAAAGCTCAGGGGAGGGATGTTGGGTCTTGTCTTGTGGTCTGGCTCTCACTATGAGAGGGATCTGTTCTATCTGTAAGCTTCTAATCTTCAGTTTCAAAGTTGTAAGTTACAAAGGTAGAAAAACTATAGCTGTTGTTGTTTTTTTTGTATTTACATGTGTGTAGTTGCTGGAATGTTTAATTATTTCATTTTGAATAAGGCTGTTTATTCATATTTTTTTAGTAATAGCCCTGTTGTATTGTCAACTTGATGCAGAGATATGATTTATGGTTTTATCTTTTTTTTTATAAAGGTTTCTTTTTAGACTTGTTTGATTTTTCTCCTGGTAGGCTAAGGAACAAAGGGAGGAAATCTCTTGTGTGTTAGATCTATGGAGGTAAAGCTCTGCACCAGGGAATTGGTGGAGAGGAAGAGAGAGAATCATTTCTTGTTTCTTGTATTTGGTTGTCTCTTTGTGAAGAGAAAAACATGCTTCTGTATTGTGACGTAAGAGTTACATCAGTAACTCTCAGGTTGCCCAGAGAGGAATTCTGGGTGGAGAAAGAGGGGAAGGAAGTGGGTATTTCCTTTGTGGAAGACTCAGGTTCTGAGTCTGGGTTCCCAGGGAAGTTGGGCAGACAGAGGAGCCAAAACACTGGAATTTTTGGATGGTGGCAGCGAGATCAGAGCTAAGCTGGTAATTAAGCTTAGAGGGGTTCATGCAGGCACCCAGATTTCTGGACGCTAAGGTCCAGATTTGGGAATGCTTATGATAGTCTTAATCAAAGAATAATGCTATGGTCTTGCATTTTTAAAGTACATTCAATTTCATTTTTATCTAAGATAACTCCCCAAGAAAATAATTTAGAATAGCTAAGTTATTAGTTTAGGTAGATATGAATATCTAGGAGCTGCTTAATCTTTCAGAGGAAAGTGTTAATTCTAGTGTCCTACAAAATGTATTCTGCTTTTAAAATATTTATATAAGGTAACTTAAGATTTCAAAATTGCATACAGTTACTTCACACTAAATATCAAGTAACCCATGCAAGACTGTATTGCTGCTCTCCAGAGATTTTTGCTTCTGTTTTTATTTAACTCCTTCACAATCACTCAGGGTATGTCTACACTACCCACCGGATCGGCGGGTAGTGATTGATCTATCGGAGATTGATTTATCGCATCTAGGGTAGACGCGATAAAATCGATCCCCGATCGCTCTCCTGTCGACTCCAGAACTCCACCACTCGCTGCTGTCCTCACAGCCAGGTAAATCGACCTAAGATATGCCGACTTCAGCTATGCTATTCGCATAGCTCAAGTTGCATATCTTAGGTTGACCCTCTCCAGTATAGACCTAGCCTTAGTATTGGTATGCAAGTTTGAACTCAACTGATGTGAACATAAGAATAGCCATACTGGGTCAGACCAAAGGTTCACCTAGGCAAATGCCAGGTGCTTCAGGGGGAATGAACAGAACAGGTAATCATCAAGTGATACATCTCCTGTCTCCCATTCCCAGATTCTGGCATTTACTTAGGTGTGGCATATATTTAGTAGAAATGAATAGGCTGCAGTCAAATATTTAACAAAGATGATTTTCTGTTTCCAGTAGCCTCATGTGACACAATGATTTTCAACTGCAGTTCATGTTCACACATTTAATTTGCTCAAATACTGTGGTGTTACTGCTTGTTAACCAAAGTAATGGTAACTCAAGTTCAGAAATATTCTAAGCAAATAAGTGTTCTGGACTCTGAGAATTGTTAAGAGTCTCAAGTGCAGCACTTAAGGCTTCTGGTTTAATGCAGAGTAGAGAGCTGAGAATTGTATGGTGCTGAGGAGTGATACTGCAGTTACACAATGTGGCAGATGGAAGGAAAGATTGAGAATGAAGCATGCAGTTCAGTATTTGCAGTAAAGTGAGATGTTTGATTGCTAGATACAAAGATTCTAAATGTTTAATAAAAATCAGTCGAGTGTATACTACTTTCATATTTAGTTTTAAATAATGAGAAATCGTTCGTTTCTGGATCTTATTAGTGATCTTAAAACGTGTTTGAAAATAATATGGGACTAGGTAGTGATTTGGGTTAGCTCATATCTGGGGTCAGTCACAAATGAAAGTTGTCCGATAATTAATTACCTTGTGAATATTAGTCTACATTC
Source organism: Chelonoidis abingdonii (assembly GCF_003597395.2). Lineage (NCBI taxonomy): Eukaryota > Metazoa > Chordata > Testudines > Testudinidae > Chelonoidis > Chelonoidis abingdonii. Next base: position 50,154,201 of record NC_133771.1, read on the forward strand.
CAAAGTCATCACCTAGTTTGCTATGAAGAATGTATTTTGATTAGAGGTACAGCAGAATTGTTGGAGAAGCTTGAATAAGCTGTGACTCTATTATATATATTTAAAGCTAAGATACAGATACTTACTGAATTAGGATAGATTTGGTATGATTTACCTTTTATCTTTAAAAATCAAGTTCATAGTAACTTTCTCAAGTTCAACTCTGAAATGACAGCTATTTTTCAGTTCATATAACACCATTACAGAAGCATTTAAGAAGAGTTTTAGTGCTGGACAACATGTCAAATAAAGTGTTGATGTTACCTGGGTAACGTTTGCCTTTTTTTTTCTTCTTGATTTGTATAATATTACATCGAAAATACCAGTGAAACATTAAAGGTTTCATTTAAGCTCATGTGGAGAGAAATTCAGAAGCTAAAACTGAAATTATCTTTACTTGCTGTGTTGTGCCTGCACACCATTTTTACCAGTGAGCCCATGGAAGAATTGGAAGATGAGCTGGAGCTGTCAGTTCCAACAGAGGTATTGTCCTTGTCACTCAAAGAAGCAGTTGCTCCAGCCTCTCAGTCTTCCCTGGACAATCATAGGCTGTTTCAAGAGTTATTAGAGGGTGGTGAAAGAGCTCCAGATCTCCTTAGTGGAGGTCCAGGAACCTCAGCATAAGTTCCTGGGTGTTCTGCAGCCTATGGGCTCCAGTCAGATTGCATTCCTGGTAAATAGTGAATATACCCATACAAGAACCAGAAAGGGCTTTATGGCAGACACCAGCTATCTGTGGCCCTACCCTCGGAGAAGCGGTACTTTGTCCCAGCTAAGGGAGTGGAATTCATGTTTACTCACCCTGCCTCAATGTCCTTGGTAGTCCAGGCAACCACAGAAAGATCCAGAAAATAACACTCAAGGGCAATCCCTGCAGAGAATGAGGCCAAGCATCCAACCGTATGGAAAGAAATGTGTTTCCATCTACCAGCATGCAGTTTAGAATCTTCAACTATTAGGCTCATCTTGCCAAATACGATTTCCTAAATTACTTTAAGTTCCTGGACTTTAGGGACAAGTTACCTCTGGAGGACAGGGCTCAGTTTCCAGCCTGTATTAATGAGGGCAAACTAGTGGCCAGAATCTATTTACAAGCTGCAGTTGATGCAGCTGTTACACATCAAAATCTACAACACCTGCCATTGTGATGCAATAGGAATAGTGGCTACACATCCCCTTGATACATCGTTTGACATTTCACTTGTCCTTTCATGAGACAAATGAGAAAATGGCCAAGTCTTTCCACTCATTGAAAGGTAGCCCTCCACTCACTGAGTATATATACACCTGCTCTGAAGAGAAAATATCATACCAGCACTATGAACCAAAGTCCATATCACAACTCTTCAGCACTTCTATGAGCCACCTCTCAAATTACAGAAAATGTAGAGGTTATGATATTCTGCCCCTTCCATTTCAGCTCCAGCTACCCAACCTCACCTTGCAGCCGAGAGATATGTTTGACATTGTTTGGCAGCTCTCTACATCTCCACTCGATTCCAAGATCCATTTTGGGGGATGCCTAGCAAAATTTTCTCACAGTTGGGTGGCAATAACAGACAAGCAGATGCCAGATATCATCAATTCTGGCCATGCCATCAAGTATCTCTACCTGCCTCCTCCAAAACCCCTTTCCTGCCTCTCTTTTCGGTGACCATTCTCACAAGGAGAACCTCCTTCAGGAGCAATACAGTAGGTACTCCCTTGTTATTGGGAAGAAAGGTTAAGTTTGAAATATTTCCTAGTCCCCAAGAAGAACTGAGACTGGAGACCTATTCTTGACCTGAATCAGCTTAAGGTTTTTATTCACAAGGTGAAATTGTGCATGGTTACATAGACATCGATGTCTACCACCCCTAGAAAAAGGCATGTGAGTCATGGGTCTTGATATGAAAGACACATGCTTTCATGTGGATATTAACCCCTCTCACTGACAATTCCTCAAGTTTGTGCTGGGCCCCCACCGCTATCAATACAGCTTGCTCCCATTTGTGGAAGCTGTAGCTAACTCAGTCTTAAATAAAGTATTCCCAGTAGTGGCAGCTCCACTGTCGCATAGTTGGACAACTGTCTACTTGCCAGCAGGTCTTGCCTGAAAGTCTTCACATCAGCCTCGTTGCTGTTCCACCTTTTAGTATCCCTGAGAATCTCTAAATGTGGACAAGTCTACTTTGACTCTGACACAGACTGTGAAATGTATAGGAATGACCTTGGATTCAATCAGGATGAAGACTTACCTCCCCATGGACAGATTTCCCACTATAGATGCTTTGATCTAGTTACATGCAGCTGTCGAACACGAGTTCTGATACGCCTTACTCTTGTGGGCCATATGTTGTCCTGTAGTTATGTGATGTCATTTGCCAGACTCCTCCTCTGTTGCTTGCATGCTTGGCTCCGAACTGTATATACACCAAGCAAGCAGAGCATGAATACTATAGTAACAATTCCTTTCTAAGAAGAGGGCCTCTCTTGTATGTGAAGGCCCCTGGATGTGTGTATGGGAGTTCTCTTTCCGTCCCCCTCATCTGACAAAATGATACTTACAGATGCCTCCCTCATAGACTAAGGAGCCCATATGGACGATCACATTGGACAAGACACTTGGATACCTGGGAAAACCAGAATGCACATCAATTTTCTGGAACTGAGAGCAGTATGAGAAGCTTGCAAAGCATTCCTATCATTCATACAGTCCCTCATATCCTGATAATATTGGACAATGAGTCTATGGTTTTTTAAATAAGCAGGGAGGGGCCAGCTCTGTCACCTGTATAGAAGCGGTCAACTTATGGAACTGGTATATACAGAACCACATCACCCTATTGGCAGTGAACCTCTTGGACACCCAGAATTCAGTGGTGGACTTCCTCAGCAGGCATTTCACCACCAATCATGAGTGGGAGTTACACAATTCAATAGTGAACAGCATCTTTGCCCACTTGGACCCTGTTTGCCCCTCAGGCAAATGGGAAGTGCAACATATACTGCTCCAGGGGAGCTCAAGGTCAGCACTCCAGGAATGATGCTCTCTTTCTGCTGTGAACAGGTCACCTCATCTTATACTATCTTGGGGTCTATGGAAAATTCAACTGGATAGGCAAAAATCATCCTCCTTGCCTCCAGATAGCCTAGAGAATTCTGGTTTCCAAGCATCCTGGAAATATTATCCCATCCACCTACCAGCATTCAGATATTTCTGGATCTTTCCAGATCTCTTAACCCAGAAAAATGGCAGGGTCTGCATCCCAACCCTGATGCTCTTCATCTCATGCATTGGTATTTGGATGGGCATAGAACATTCCTGCTTTGAAGCTGTGCAAGGCATTCTTAGTATTAGCAAAGAGATGATTCCACCAGAAAATGTTACTGAGACAAGTGAAAACATTGCTGTGTTTGGGCCGGCAATTTCATATATCTCCAGAGACATTAGATAGTCTAAAATACCAAGAACATCTTCTTACCCTCAAAACTATGGGCCTTTCCCTTAATTGACTATGAGGTCACCTGGCAGCAATTAGCACATCTCCCACCAATGGACAGTTACTTGATTTTTACCCATCTACTAATATCCAGATTCTTGAAGGGCCTGATCAGAGCCAACCCCTCAACAGTATCTTAATTTAGTGCTTTCGGCACTCACAGAGCCGCACCTTGAATCACTATCTACGTGTTTCATGTGTCACTTATCATTGAAGGTCATCTCCTTCCTTATTGCCATCACCTCAGCCAGAAGGGTAGGTGAATTTGGGGTCTTAATGGCCAATCCACCATACACAATATTCCATATGGATAAGGTCTTGCTACGATTACACTCACAATTCATTCCTAAGATAGTTTTGGAATTTCACATACAGGAAGTGAATTGACTAGTTGGTTTTTCCCAAAGCCCCATATCTCTAATGAGGAGGGAAGACTCCATTTCCTCAATGTTCAACAAGCATGGGCTATATGCCTGCAGAGGACAAACCCAAACTCAAATGTATGTCAAGGTGTTTTTAGGAGTTTCTATTAGTCATGGTAATTATTAATAGATGTGCAGTTGTATGCAAAGTCAAATTGTAAGCCTATGTATTGTTTATATATCTTTTTGTGCTGCATTTTCCCCCTCCACCTGTCATATTCCCTGTGCTTAAGAGTAAAATATATTTCTATTAAGTACATGTTATGCTAAAATGTGCGATAGACTAACTGGAGCAATTGCTTAACTTTTTACCTTTCTTGAGCTTGATGTTATACGAACCACTGTTTCAACCTTATATTGTTGATAGGTGTATTGAGTGCTATATAGCATATTTAATGCAGAATGTTATTCTCAAATAAGCATGTGATGGTTCATTCTATTTCTTATTTTTCTTATGGTTTTCTATAGTGCCCTTCGCTCTAGTATATCAACATTTTCCAAGTAGACTAAATCTGCACGGTGAAGTCTTAACTAGACTTAATTGAGTGTTCTGCTCTTCTCCTCTCCTTGGTTAAAGGAGGCTTTGCAAGAAGAATATTTTCTTTAAATCATTTTCAGGCTGGTTATGGGGGAATTGCTTTGCCAAAGGAGCATCTGGCAGTATGCTCTGAAAGTGGTCAGATTTTGAATTAGCCTCATCTCACTGAAAAGCTTGTGCCACTACGAAAACTTTTGCACAGCAAATACTTTATTTCCAGCTTTCTCATGCTTCCTCCTGGACTTTCATCGATTCCTAGATTCCAAGTGCAGAATGGACAATTGTGACCATCTACTCTGACCTCTTGTATAATACAGGCCACAGAACTTCCTAAAATTATTCCTAGAGCATAGCTTTTAGAAAAAAATCCAATCTTGATTTAAAAATTGCTTGAGATGGACAATCCACAATGACCCTGGCTAAATTGTTCCAGTGGCTAATTACCCTTTCCAGTCTGAATTTGTCTAGCTTTAACTTCCAGCTTGTGTTATACTTTTTCAGCTAGATTGAAGTGCCCATTATCAAATATTTGTTCCCCATGTAGCTATTTAAACTGTAAGTAAGTCACCTTGTGTTCATACCTTTTGTAAGCTGCATGATCTCACAGACTTTGAAATGACAACAGAAGCTTATGAGAGCCAGTGGAGGGGATTGCAGCACAGAACTGATGTTCTCAGTGTCTCATTTCTTTTAATTTGTTTGAGCACCTTGTAATTTTTGTTTTTCTTCTTGTGAAGCATATTGCAATGACACATTTCTTTACTGCTGTTAGTATTCTGAATGGATATATTTTAGTTCTTTTTGTATTTTTTTTGAAAGGAGGAGGAGAATATGTCTCCTAGAACATAGTAGGCTGGTGTAGAGTGGTGGCAGTTATTCCTCCTTCTCTGGGTCAGAGGGAGGCCACACCGCCTTATTACATCACCAGGATCACTGTCAAGTATCAGGGGGAATTAGAAAGACAGTTGTTAGCATTTGATCCTTTTGTTGGGCAGGGCACCAAACAGTCTGTGGGCTCTGGCCCTAGGGCAGGACAGAACTAACGAGCAATCTGCAACAAAGTTTATGCACTCAGGCCTGGAGGCAGGGCGGAGCTAACAAGTTGTCTATAGTCTCAGGCCCTCTGTCAGGGCAGAGTAATTAAGCTGACGAGGGGGGCCTCACCTTTAAGCAGGTCAGAACACAGCAGCAGTCTATGTGCCCTGGCACTCAGGCAGGGGCAGAGCAAATGAGCAAGCAGTTTATAGGCCCTGACCCTCAGGCGTGGCAAAGCAAACAGATATTCTATGGGTTCTGGCCCTCAGGCAGGGGTAGAGCAAACAAGCAAGCAGTTCATAGGCTCTGGCCCTCAGGCAGGGGCAGAACAAATAAGCAGTCTGTCATCCTAGCATTGGCCAATGGAAGACAACGCTGGCCCTTTATCACTGGAGGGGTGAGATTGGCAGAAGTGGAGGTACGTGGCCCAGAGCCTACATGACTCTACCAGGTCCCAGCCCATGGCCCTAACAGTGGCAGAGTGTTCTGCCAAATCCAGCCTCAACACGCTGACCTGGGTACAGGCAGCAATGCAACTGGGCTATAGTTGTCTGTCCCTGGACTTTCTACCCTCCCCTCAAGGTGTACCTGAATACCAGAGTTGTCCTTTGTCTCGCTGGGATATACAGCCAGTGGTAATTCCAGCAGCTCCTCTCTATCTGGGTTGGCTGGTGACTCTGGAAGCTTGGGTGAGTCATCAGGGACTCAGGGCAGCAGAGGTCCTTCTTGGTGTCCCTCTCCAACAGCGAGGGAGAAGTCTGTTTCCCTTGGCATCTCACCTGCAGACCCCGTCTCCTTTTGTGTCAGGGTACTGCCTGGCTGGGCAGCAGTGACAGAGGCCTGCAGTGAGCCAGGCAGGTCTGTCTCTTGCCTTGGCTGGGTTCTAACTGAGCTGGAGGCTCCGCCTTTTGTACTTCCTGCTTGTCTCTCAACTTTCGGTGGGAGGGGTTAGCCTGACTCCATCCACGCAGGCACAGATAGCAGTTCCGCCTCCTCCTCCTCTGGCTCAGAGGGAGGCCACACTGCCTCACTGAAGCTGGGTTTACACCAAGATTTTCTGTTAATTTTTATACCTGATACCAAAATGTTTGCATCTGTGGGAAGTCTTTTTTTTTGGTAAAGTAATCTTATCTGTGTTATGTCCATCAGAGTTTGAAACTAGTTGTGTACATTTGCTCCTTGTTAGTTTATTCAGAGCAACTGTGGATTGAGTGGTCATAGAGGATGAACTATCCCTGGATGTAATCTCTCCAAAATGAAATTTAAGCACACCGGTGATGTAGTTGTGGGGAAGCTTGCACTGGTGCTGGTGCCCATGATATACTTTTACTGCTCTTAAATATTTATGGCCGTCTGTGATGTTGTACCCCATAATGCTTTATAAGAAATATGACAAAACTGGAATACGTTTTATGCTAGATATGCCATGTAACATATCTTTGCAAAGGTTATGATCTATTGAATATATTCATCCTATCTATATGCATGTATCATTTTTATATCTGAATTTATGAGTGTTGGCTCTGTGCGTTGGCTCTTTAAAGTGTTTGCTGTAGGAAACACGTAAGACAGAATTGATCAACATAGTGTGAAGGGGTTATTCAAGTAATTGGGAGTGCTTAACTAACAGTGGGCTTTGGGAGATGCCAATCCACATCTCAGCTTTCCTGGGAACATTCAAACTAACATGTAAATAATGGCGTTGACCTGCAAAAAGCTGAATCATTCATAGACATGTGACCTGCCCAGTTGATTGCAAAACTCCATCTGGTTGAGGGGATTTTACACAGGAGAACAGAGAGGTTTCTATCCACTAGAGAGAGACTATATAAGCCACTGGACTTGGTGTCGCCTCCATTGACTCCTCCCCTCCTTCTGCAGGACTAGCAGTTGAAGTACCTACGAGAGGGGATGCCATTTTAGATTTGGTTTTGGTGAGCAGTGAGGACCTCGTAGAAGAAATGATGGTAGGGGACAACCTTGGTTCGAGTGATCATGAGCTGATTCAATTCAAATTAGATGGAGAAGGATAAACAACGTAGATCTGGGATTAGGTTTTCGACTCTCGAGGGCTAATTTTAAAGAGTTAAGGAAAATTAGTTAGGGAAGTGGATTGGACGGAGGAACTTGTGGATTTAAATGCGGAGAGGCCTGGAATTACTTTAAGTCGCAGCTGCGGAAACTGTCGGAAGCCTGCATCCCAAGAAAGGGGAAAAAAACCATGGGCAGGAGTTGTAGGCCAAGCTGGACGAGCAAGCACTCAGAGAGGGGATTAGGAAAAAGCAGAAAGCTTACGGGGAGTGGAAGAAAGGCGGATTAGCAAGGGAGCTACCTTAGTGAGGTCAGAACATGTAGGGATAAAGTGAGGAAGGCTAAAAGTCGCGTAGAACTGACCTTGCAAAGGGAATCAAAACCAAATAGCAAAAGGTTCTACAGCCACATAAAAAGAAGAAAACAAAGAAAGAGAAGTGGGGCCGCTATAACACTGAGATGGAACGGAGGTTAAGGATAACCTAGGCATGGCCAATATCTAAATAAGTATTTTGCTCGTTTAATAAGACTAGTGAGGAGTTAGGGATGATGGAGGGATGATGATGGAGGATGAAAACGGGAATGTGGATATGGAGGTGGATATTAACGCATCTGAGGTAGAGGCCAAACTTGAACAGCTTAAGGGACAAAATCAGAAGGGCCGGAAATCTCCATCCGAGGAATTAAAGGAAACTGGCGGCGTGAAAATTGCGAGCACCGTTAAGCGAGAATTTTTAAAAGGCAATTGTAAACTCGGGGGATGTTACCGTACGACTGGAGAAGTAGTAGAGTTGCCATTTAAGAAAAGGATAAAAGGGATGCCGGGTAATAGAGGCTGTTAGCGTGACATCTGTAGTGGTGTGAAGGCGGGAAAAATTAAAGGGAGAAGGTAGAAGGACCAGAGGTCAATGGGTAATGGGACAATGCACATAGCGATTCTGAAAGGAGATCGTGCCAAACCAACCTGATCTCTTCTGAGAAGGTTGAGGATTACTTAGAAAAGAATGGCGGTAGATCAATTACCTCGATTTCAGTAGAGCGTTTGACAGCGGCATGGGGAACTGAGTATAATTGGAAAAGATGGGATGAATACTAAAGTTGTAAGGTGATAAGGAACTGGTTAGGGAGACTGGCAGCGGGTCGTACGAAGGGTGAATTGTCAGGGAAGCGAGGGCTGAGAAGAGTACTAGGGGAGTCCGCTCCAAGGATCGGTTTTGGACGATCTTATTACCTTTTGGTTACTGACCTTGGCACAAAGGCGGGAATGTGCCTAATAAAGTTTGCGGATGACCGAAGAGCTGGGGGTATTGCTAACACGGAGAAACCAGTGATACTATTCAGGAAGATCTTGGACCACCTTGTAACTGGAAGTATAGTAATAGGATGAAATATATATGAATGCAAGGGTCATGCACTTAAGATTAATATAAGAATTTAGAATATACGTTGGGGACCAATCAGTTGGAAAGCGACGGAGAGGAGAAGGACTTGGGAGTATTGGTTGATAGCGGGATGATATGAGCAGCCAATGTGATAATGGATTGTAAAAAGCAAATGCGGTTTTAGGATGCATCAGGCGAAGATATCTACACAGGAGCAAGAGAGGTGTTTAGTGCCGTTATATACGGCGCTGGTGAGAGCCCCTGGAATATTGTGGCAGTTCTGCGTGTCCATGTTGAAGAAGGATGAATTCAAACTGGAACAGTTCAGAGATGGCTACTAGGATGATCCGAGGAATGCAAAATCTGCTTATGAGACAGGAGACTCAAAGAGCTTGCTTGTTTAGGCGAAACCTGGCAAAAGGGAGGCTGCCGGGGGATATGCTTGCTCTATATAAATATATACAGGGGGATTAACGTTAGGAGGGAGAGGAATTATTTAAGTTAAGTACTAAATGTAGGCACATGGACGAATGGGTAAACTGATATAGACGTTTAGAAGACTTGAAATTAGACGAAGGTTCTAACATTAGGGGAGTGAAGTTAGACTGAGCACCTTCCGGACGGAAAGTAGTGGGGCAAAAGACTTATCAGTCTCAAAGCTTGCAATAAGTATAGGAGGGGAATGTTATGATGGGATGGTT
>NC_133771.1:50163855-50306135 GCF_003597395.2 Chelonoidis abingdonii
TAATTACTCTGCCCTGACAGAGGGCCTGAGACTATAGACAACTTGTTAGCTCGCCTGCTCAGGCCTGAGTGCATAAACTTTGTTGCAGATTGCTCGTTAGTTCTGTCCTGCCCTAGGGCCAAGAGCCCCAGACTGTTTGGTGCCCTGCCCAAAAAAAGGATCAAATGCTAACAACTGTCTTTCTAATTCCCCGATACTTGACAGTGATCCTGGTGATGTAATAAGCGGTGGTGGCCTCCCTCTGACCACGAGAGAAGGAGGAATAACTGCCACCACTCTACACCAGCGCTACTATTGTTCTAGGAGACATATTCTCCTCCCTTTCAAAAAAAATACAAAAGAAACTAAAATATATCCATTCAGAATACTAACAGCAGTAAAGAAATGTGTCATTGCAATATGCTTCACAAGAAGAAAAACAAAAATTACAAGGTCGTCAAACAAATTAAAAGAAATGAGACACTGAGAAATACAGTTCTGTGCTGCAATCCCCTCCCACTGCTTCTCATAGCTTCTGTTGTCATTTCAAAGTCTGTGAGATCATGCAGCTTACAAAAGGTTGAACACAAGGTGACTACTTACAGTTTAAATAGCTACATGGGGAACAAATATTTGATATATGGCACTTCAATCTAGCTGAAAAAGTATAACACAAGCTGGAAGTTAAAGCTAGACAATTCAGACTGGAAAGGGTTATGCCACTGGAACAATTTAGCCAAGGGTCATTGTGGATTGTCCACTCTCAAGCAATTTTTAAATCAGATTGGATTTTCTAAAAGCTAATGCTCTAGGAATAATTTTAGGAAGTTCTGTGGCCTGTATTATACAAGAGTCAGAGTAGATGGTCACAATGTCCATTCTGCACTTGGAATCTGAGGAATCGAGATGAAAGTCCAGGAGGAAGCATGAAGAAAGCTGGAAATAAAGTATTTGTGTGCAAAAGTTTCGTAGTGGCACAAGCTTTTCAGTGAGATGAGGCTAATTCAAAAATCTGACCACTTTCAGAGCATACTGCCAGATGCTCCTTTGGCAAAGCAATTCCCATAACAGCCTGAAAATGATTTAAAAAGAAATATTCTTCTTGCAAAGACCTCCTTTAACCAAGGAGAGGAGAAGAGCAGAACAACTCAATTAAGTCTAGTTAAGACTTCCACCTGCAGATTTAGTCTACTCTGGAAAATGTTTGATATACTGAGAGGAACCAGGGCACTATAGAAAACCATAAGAAGAATAAGAAATAGAATGAACCATCACATGCTTATTTGAGAATAACAATTCTGCATTAAATATGCTATATAGCACTCAATACACTATCAACAATATAAGGTTGAACAGTGGTTCGTATAACACTCAGCTCAAAAGGTAAAAAGTTTAAGCAATTGCTCCAGTTAGTCTATCGCACAATTTTAGTAATAGATTAATAAAACACTGTGCTTTATATTAGAGCACATTAAATTGGGTTTAACCTACTGATTAATCATGCAGCGGGTGTAATATAAGCAACAGCGTGTATGAGGGGAAAGGCTGATAACGTCGACGTTTATAAGATATCAAAAAGATATATATAATCAATACATACGGGTTTTGCTTACATGCTATTTGATCCTTTGAGCAGATCAGCCTGCAAATCATTATTAATATATTCGTAGATCGAGTAATTAGAGAAAGACTGCCTATAAGAACAATTGATCATTTACATTTTGAGTTCTGGTCTGTTATGATAACATCGGCTGGCCCAGCAACCATAGCACATTTGCTTTGTATGAAATCCTTGAGGAAAATGAGAAGCTGGTCGTCAACCAGATCTTCGGCTCTACATCATTAGAGATATGGGCACTTGGGACAAAGGAACAAGCAGATGACTAGGTCTCTATGCCTGCTGTGAAATTCCAACACATATATTCTGTTGTCAGAGTATCGAATTGTGAGTGTATCATTTTGAGCTTGGAGTTGTAAGAGGAACCGTGTATCCATATAACCGATAAGGTAGAGTTACGTATATGAGGGATTGAGGTCCCAACAGTGCTTGAAATATTGACCAGTCAAACTTAGGTTAAACCGTACACATAAGTGTCACCATATTCATCCGTACAGCGGCTTAATCATGGCTGAGAGTGATGGCAAGAAGGAAGGATATAGACTCATCAGATAAGTGACACTGAACCGTAGATCAGCTGCTTATCAGGTGCGGTCTGTGCAGTGCAGAGAACCATAATTATGCGCATGTATTCTCAATAAGCATGCTGATGGTTTTCATTCATTTCTTATTTAAGCCTATATTATAGTATATATGGTTGAGGGGTTTGGTTCTCTGAGTTCAGGCCTTCAAGAATTCATGGGAGGGTCATTGTACGTACTGTGTGTACAAGGATACTTAAGGTATTACATTGTCCCAAATTGCGTTTTGGTTCGAGATGTGTATTACGGCTGGAGCTAGAGGACTTTGAAACCATCATAGTCCCACATGGTAAGGGAAAGGCCCATATGGTATGATGAGGGTAAGGAATTGTTACTTGGTAGATATCTTATTTATGGTTAGTGATTCTCGCATCCCTCTAATGTCTCTCCTGAGCATTATATGAAGATCTGCCGGCGCAAGAATAACCAGGAGCAAGTGTTTCTCATGTCAAGATGAAACATGATTATTCTTTGCGTGTAAAACATTACTCTTGCCTACATTTTAAAGAATGCTCTTCAACAGCTTGCAAACGCAGGAATTGTGTCTAGTGCCCATTTTTTAGGGGAATTGCTTTGCAAGGAGCATCCCTGGAAAGTACCAAGTGCATGCGAGATGAGAGCATCAGGGTTGGGATGCAAATGGCTCCATAGCCATAAAGGTGGTCAGGAGTGCTCGGTTAAATTATTTCAGGGGGTTCACTCAGAGACTCTGGAGATCACGTGGTCCAGAAAATCAACTGAAGGCTGGTAAGGATTGTGGAGCTATATATTTCAGGATGCCTTGAAACAGAATTCTCTAAGGCTATCTGGAGGCAAGGAGGATGATTTTTGCCTATCCAGTTGATTTTCCATAGACCCAAGATAGTATCCAGATGAGGTGACCTGATTCACCGCAGAAAGAGCATCATTCTGGAGTGTGACTTGAGCTCCCTGGCGCACGTATATGTTGCATGGCTGTTCCCATCTATGCCTGTAGGGGCAACAGGGGTCCAAGTGGGAAAAATGCGTTCACTATTGGAATTGTGTAACCCACTCATGATCGGTGGTGAAATGCCTGCTGAGGAAGTCCACACTGAATTCTGGGTGTCCAAGGGTTCACTGCCAATAGGGTGACTGTGGTTCTGTAGTATACCAGTCTCATAATTGACGCTTATACAGGTGACAGAGCTGGCCCCCTCTGCTTATTTAAAAGCCATAGACTCATTGTCCAATATTATCAGGATATTTGGGGACTGTATGACCATGATGAGGAGTTTGCAAAGTTCTCATACTGCTCTCAGTACAGAAATGGATGTGGCATTCTGGTTTTCCCAGGTATCCAAATGTGTCTTGTCCAATTGGCGCGATCATATGGGCCCTCTTAGTAACTCATGAGGGAGGCATTGTAAAGTATATGTTTGTCACGATGAGGGGCACGGAATAAGAGGAATCCCATAATTCACAATCGTTCAGGGGCCTCACTACAACGAGAGGCAAGTCTACGTTAGAAAGTAATTTTGTTACACTCATTTATGGATAGTATTTCATTACCATCTTGTTTAGCTAGCTGCTTGCGATTCTGGTGTATAAATCTACAAAGCACGTTCGGAAATAGGCAGCATAAGACAGAGCACAGAGGAAGAGTCTGGTAAATTGGACTCAATAACTACGAGAAACAATATGGCGCAGGCAGGACGACTACAACGGGACGTATGGCATGACCTAGCTCCAGGGTTTGCGACACTATGCTGGCGGATTGTCGAACGAAAGATCCACTGAGCAGTCTATAGTGGGTTGAAAATGCGTCTCATGTTGGGAGGTCAGTCTCAATCTGATTGACTCCAAGGTCAGTCCTATACATTTCACAGTCTGTGTCAGAGTCAAAGTAGACTGGTCCACAGCGTTTAGAAGATTCTAGGATACTACAAGGTGGACAAGCGAACGAGCGCGCGTGATGTGAAGACTTTCAGAGGCAGACTGACTGGCAAGTAGAAGCAGTGTCAACATAGACGGCACAGGTGGAGCTTGCCACTCACCCGGGCATGACTTATTCTAAGACTGAGTTAGGCTACAGCTCAAATGGGAGCACGCCTGTATGATCGCGGTGGGCCCAGCGACAACTGCAGGAATTGTCAGTGAAGGGGCTCTACATACTTGCCCCCAAACTGAACCTGTGTTTCTTTCATCATCTAGACATGCCATCACCATCGCCTTTCGTCGCTCAGGGTGTGTCAGGACACATACGCGCTGTCTTGATCAAGCAGATAGCGCCAGGGCGAATTTCACCTTGTGAGTAATAAACCTTTAAGCTGAGTTCCAAAGGTCAAGAAGGGGTCTCCAAAAGTATCAGTCTCCATGCTTGGGGATCTAGAATACATCGACACTCTAAAGTCTTCCCAGAACAGGGAGTATCTCTACCGTATTCGCTCTGAAGGAGGTGTGCCTGCTGAGACTGCTCACCGGAAAGAGAGGCAGAAGGTTGGTTGGGAGAGGCAGTAGAGAATCACTGGTGATGGCAGATGCGCCAGAATTATGATATCTGGTCTGCTTCGTCTTGCTTAACTCGGCCGACCTGCACAGACTGCTAAGAAGATTTTGCAATAGGCAAGTCACGACAAAGACACTCGCGTAGTACTTTGCGAACTCCCGAATGATGATGTCCGAAGGAGCTGCAAACTAAGGTCAATACACATTAGCTACTCAGGCTGCACAAGTTGGATGGTTGGCGTAGCTGGAGCTCGAAAGAAGGCACGAATTCATAACCTCTACACTTTTCTGTATTTCGTGAGAAAGATAGAGCTGCAGATGTTGGATGCGACTTGGTTCATGGCGGTTATCGAGAGTATTTTCTACTTGCAGAGCGAGGCTGTAATTATATAAGCTCAGTGAGCTTGGGAACGGGCTATTCTTTGCACTGAGTTGAGACAAGAACTTGCGCATCTGACTCAGATTGGTCTGCTGATGAAAGGCACATAGTAAGAATTACAACATGTATGAAGGGTATCTTGTAATGTCGCACTATTCGCTGGGAATACTACGCAGCTGATGAGAAATCACAATGCAGCTCGATATGCTAAGATGTTTGACTGTGTTACAGCCTTGCACTCAATTGCCTGAGCGTTTGGCTGGTTAAAATATTCTGGAAGCTATATCTGCGAGTTAGGAGTTTCTGCTCTACGAGTGATAATTACACGCGCGCAAAGCCGAGGCGGTCCGCTCTCAGTAGTGTCCTAACTTCTCGTGACTAAGAGTACAGGGGAAAGTTAAGATAAGTCTCGGAGAGAGTGTTTGTTGGCACGTTATGATTGGCCTACTACTAATTGAAGCTGCATATAAACTGCATGGGTAGATGAATTCGACAGTTTCTTTCCCATGGATCGCGTTTGGACTCGTCGTGTGGCCTCGGATGGTCATACTGGCAGAGGAATTGGACGCCTTTGACATGTTGGATTCTTAGGATCTTCTGTGTTGCTGTTTGCCTGGGACTACTTAAGGAGTCTGAGCAGGTGTATAAAGTACAGAGGCATGAATTTCCCAGGCGCCTTAGTCTGCGGGACGAAAGTTATTCACTTCCGGCCCGTTTTCCTCATCCTCCTTCGGCTGGGCCGAGGGTTAGGGCCACAGATAGCTGGTCTGCATAAAGCCCTCTGGTTCTTGTACTGCAGGTGATATTCACTAATCTACGTCCAGGAAATGCATCTGACTGGAGCCCATAGGCTGCAGAACACCCGCCGGCAACTTCTACTGTCTGAGGTTCCTGGAACGCGCACCCACTAAGAGATCTCGGAGCTCCTTTCATCCACCTCTACTTCACTCTTAGAAACAGCCTATGTTGTCCGGGAAGACTGAGAGCCTGGAGCAACTGCTTCTACTGAGTGAAAGGACAATTACCTCTGTTGGATCGACCGTCAGCTCATCTTCTTCTCTCCATGGCTCACTGTAAAATGGTGTGCAGGCAACACAGCAAGTAGATAACTTTCAGGTTTAGCTCTGAATTTCCCTCTCCACATAGTTAATGAACTTAATGAATTCACTGGTTTTTCGCTGTACAAGATGATCAGACCATCAAGAAGAAAAAAAGCAAACGTTACACACAAGTGTACCATCGAACACTTTATTTGACCATGTTGTCCAGCATAAAACGGGCTGGTACTTAGAAGTGCTTCGTGTGAAATTGTGTTATATGACGAAAAATAGGCCTCGTCATTCAAGAGTTGACTTGACGAAAGTTAACTATGACGGCTTGATTTCTTAAAGAAAAATGGTAAATTCGATAGGCCAAAACTCTATCCTAATTCAGTAAGTATGCTGATATCGTTTACTTCTCAAATATTACCTACCATAGATTCACAGCTATTACAGCTTACTCAGACAATTCATAGCTTGTACACCGATCTACTGGTCAAATAGCATCTCTTCATGAGCACAAAGTCAGGCTCGAAGGACTTTGGAATGTAGGCAAAAGGGTGAGAAATCTCAATATGACACAAGGTAATCTACTTGACATAGGAACAACCTTTGGATTGGTGAACTGCCCAGATATGTAGTCTAACCGATATATGACGTACCGGAGTCCATATTAGCCAAACACGTTTTAAGATCACTAATAAGCAGGCTCAGAAACGAAACGATTCACTCATTACAGTATTAAAACTAAAATATGAACGTGTAAAGGCACTCGGCCCTGATTTGATTATAAATCTGAGAATCTTCGTCTATGTTCTAGCCATCAACAATAATGCACTTAACTTGCAAGCATACTGAAGCTGGCATGCTTCCCTATCTCATCTTTCCTTCCATCTGCGGAGAATTCCCGCCGCAATGCGGTCGGAGGTCAACAGAGCAGCACACCAGACGGGACCCAGAACCAGGACCACAGCATACCGCAAGGGAGAACAACACTAAACACGGGGGCGACTGAGCGGGAGCAAATAAGAAGGAAAGGAGGAGGTGGGGAGAAGGTGGGATTGAAAGGCGAGAGGAATGACGGGAGGACGGCGGGAAACGGAACGGAGAAGGGAAAAAGGCAGGGGAGCCAGCGACGGCAGAAACGTCGAGGGGGAAAAGCGAAAGACGGGGGAAGGGAGTAGCAAGGACACGAGGCAGCAGAAAGTAGGGAGTAAGGCGCGGAAGGACAGTGAAAAAGAAGCAACCAATAGAAAGGAAGCACCAAAAAAACAAAGAAAAGGAAGGGCCCGCGAGCCGAGGACGGAGGAAGAGACGAGGCAGGCCAAGGGAGAGGTGGGCAGTGGCGAGAAGGAGGGTGAGGGAGAGGAGGAGAGGGGAGGAGAAAAAGGGGAATGGAGGCGGGGGATAGCGCATCGGAGTTAGAGCAAACGGAACACTGAATGGACAAAGCAAGGCGGAAAACGCCACGAGATAGGAAGGAACGCGCGCTGAAAGTGCGACCGTAGGAAAGTGAAAGAATTGGGAAACTCGGGGGATTTACCGTACGACTGGAGAAGGTGAGAGTGGCCATGAAGAAGGAAAAAGGGAGCCGGAATAGAGGCGTAGCGTGGAATCGTAGGGGGAAGGCGGAAAGAATGAAGGGAGAAGGAGGGAAGGACCAGAGGTCAAGGGTAAGATGGAAAGGCACAAGCGATGGCGAAAGAGATCGTGCAAACCAACCTGATCTTTCTGGAGAAGGTTGAGGAGACTTAGAAAAGAAGGCGGGTAGATAATACCTCGATTTCAGAGGCGTTTGAACACGGCCCATGGGGAAACTGAGTGATTAATTTGGAAAAGAGGGATGAATATAAAGGTGTAAGGTGATAAGAACGTAGGGAGACTGCAGCGGGTCGAGAAGGGTGAATGTCAGGGGAGAGCGGGAGGGCTGAGGAAGGAGTTACATAGGAGTGCTCCAAGGATCGGTTTTGGACGCTTATTAATCCTTTGGTTACTGACCTTGGCACAAAGGCGGAATGTGCTAAGAAAGTTTGCGGAGTGACGAAGGCTGGGGCGTTTGCTAACACGGAGAAACCAGGATACTATTCAGGAAGATGCTGGACCCTGTAACTGGAAGTTATAGTAATAGGGAAATAATATTGAATGCAAGGTCATGCACTTAACGATTAATATAAGAATTTTAGATATACGTTGGGGACCACAATCAGTTGGAAGCGACGGAGAGGAGAAGGACCTGGGAGATTGGTTGATTAGCGGGATGACTATGACGCCAATGTGATAATGGATTGTTAAAAAGCAAATGCGGTTTTGAGATGCATCAGGCGAAGGATATTACAACAGGGCAAAGAAGGTGTTTAGTGCGTTATATACGGCGCTGTGAGGCCACCTGGAATATTGTGGCACGTTCTGGTGTCCATGTTGAAGAAGGATGAATTCAAACTGGAACAGTTCAGAGATCGGCTACTAGAGATCGAGAATGCAAAATCTGCTTATAGACAGGAGACTCAAAGAGCTTGCTTGTTTAGGGCGGAAATACCTGGCAAAGGAGGCTCCGGGGAATAGCCTTGCTCTATATAAATAATACATAGGGATTAAGTTCGGAGGGAGAGGAATTATTTTAAGTTAAGTACTAAATGTAGGCACATAGGACGAATGGGTAACTGATATTAGGACGTTTAGAAAAGATACTATGAAATTAGACGAAAGGTCTTCTAACCATTAGGGGGAGTGAAGTAATAGACTGAGCACCTTCCGGACGAAAGTAGTTGGGCAAAAGACTTATCAGATCTCAACAGCTTGCAATAAGTATCAGGGAGGGGATGTTATGAATGGGGAGGTGTGAATTTGGGCAATTGATCTTGGGATTATCAGGCCAGAAGATCGCGTAAATGCGTCTGTGAGGGATGTTATGGATGGGATGGGAATGAGTTACCTGCCAGAGAATCTTCTCTTGGGTGCATAGCTGGTGAGTCCTTGCCCACATCTGTCAGGGTTTAGCTGATCGCCATATTGGCGGTCCGGGAAGGAATTTCCCTCCAGGGCGGATGGCAGGCCCCTGGAGTTTTTCGCCTTCTCTCTGCAGGTGGGGCATGGGTCGCTTGCTGGTGGCATTCTCGGCAGCGCTGAGGCTCTATCAAATCACAATTTAAGAGATTTGCAAAATAAACTCAGTCCATGGGTCAGGGAGGTGTTTAAATGTGCTATGGGTAGGGTTTTGTGGCCTGCCTTGTCGCAGGAAGGTCAGACTAGCATGATCATATATGGTCCTTCGAACCTATGAGTCAGTGAGTTCCAGGTGTTTCAGAATCACGAAAAAGCAGCAAGAATCCTGTGGCACCAGTATGATAACACTAACAGACGTTTTGGAGCATGAGCTTTCGTGGGTGACGTGCATCCGACGAAGTGGGTATTCACCCACGAAAGCTCATGCTCCAAAACGTCTGTTAGTCTATAAGGTGCTTTTACAGATCCAGACTAACACGGCTCCCCCTCTGATACTGGACAGGTTTCAGAAGGTTCACATAATGTTCATTGCATAATATTCTTTAGATCCTTTGAATCTGGCATAGCTTTTGGCCAAACAAATTTGTTTTTTTCCATTCCTCCAAAGTTTGGCTGTATTAGTAATACAATATCGCCTTTTCTGTCAGAGTGGATAAAATAAGATGTTACACTGAGGTACAGAGTCAAATACTTCCTAACGGTAAGAACAGTGTGAGTATGGAACAAACCACAGTCATGGAATCTCATTCATAAGGAGGTTTTGAAAAAGAGGATGGATAGCCATCTGTCTTGAATGGTTTAAAGATAAAACATCATGCAAGTAAGCAGGGGGTTAGACTAGATGACCCTGGTGGTCCCTTCTAACCCTGTGGTTCCATGACTCTGTGAAATATTTCAGTAAATTTTTCATTAGCCATAAGCAGAGCTATGTTTATGTATGATAAAGCTATATTGAAATTCATAAAATGGTACAAAATCAAGGTGGATAAAATAAATTATTTTCTTTACAAAAAAATTAATTTTTTAAATATAAATTAAATAGGGTTTATTTTTTTAAATTAACCTTTTTAAAATTAAATTTGAAATTGACAACCGGTGTTAAGTTGTAAACTTAATCAATTAAAATAATTTAAATAAAGTAATATTAAGCAGCACATGTCTGCCGAAGTTTTAAAGAAAGTCAGACCACTGAACTGGTGGAACTCACAGGCTGAGCAACTAGAACATGAGCTTTTCGAGTGCTAAATCAGCTTTTGATAACAGTAGTTATTTCAGGTGCAGAAAGGATATTTTAGTTTATTCAAATAGTTCAGGTCAGTGATTAATCCATTCAGAGTTAAAGCTGGGAGTTGAAAGAACAGGAATGCTTACTCTCCTTTTCCAATCTATGAATAAAAATCAGGGGTGTGAAAAAAATTTAATGCTGATTTTTTGTACATTTTAATTGAATTTCATTTTCTATCCTAATAGAGCTTTACACAAATGACAAACATTAATCTAGTATATTATAAATTCATAATTCATCATGTGACATAACCCCCCCACCCTACACATTAAGAATCTGAATAAATATAACAAGCTATTGAATTGGTTACAAAAATGCATAGAGTATCTGCCTGGTTAATAAAACGTACCACCAAATTTAATGTAAAGGCTTGAGTTTGTTGAAGATTAGCATGTTTTAATGGTACCCACCAATGAGAATCAGCCTCTCTTTAGGAAAATAATTAAAGTACAAATGCAAAACAAGATGAAAATCAGTGATTTAAATCAACATTTCCTGCTTGCTGATTTAAATGATGATTAAAATCGGTTATTTAAATTGCTTTGATTTCAATCAATCTAACTTGTGAAATCCTTGTTAATTGAAAGTTGATAAGCTTTTTATTGGAGGGAAATGAGTTCCTATATACAATACATTTAATTGACCAAGAAAAAAAAATGGATATTTTTGAAACATTTTAAAAAAAAAATCAGTAGTAAATCCTCTTCAGTGCACTGTGTTGCTCAGGATTATTATGAACTCAATTTCCTATCTTGTTTTGCTTGTTATGGCCAATATATGGTAATCCCTGAGAATGTGTTCTGTGTTAGGGGAGCAAAAATATCACTGTGGTAATGGAAACTGCGGTGACTAAAAATGGGAGAAGAAACCATCAACCTCAAGGCCCGTTTCTTGAGGTAATAAAGCTGCAGTTTGTGAAACTGGAAAGAGTGTCGAGCTGATTGAGATGTTGTGACATTTGAAACCTTTAAAACCTGGCTGAATTTTCTTTAAAGTTTACTTAAGAAATTGATTATAGAGGTATTAGTTTGGGGGGTTGTTTAGTTCTTTTTGTTGTTTTTTGTTGTTGTTGTTTTTTACCAATATTAAAATTGTAAGGATCTTCTGCAGTTGTCTTTGGATAAAGGTTATATTGAGGTTAAGTTTAAATTGTAAGATCCCTGCAAATGATATGCCAATATAGGGTTTCCCTTTTACATTTTAATGGTGATTGACTTTATTTTTCTTCATCTGTATCCAAGCAAAATTATTAGTTATTTATATTTAAATTATTTTGAATAACCTAGAAGGAAATAGGCACATTTGAAATTATTACTACAATTAAAAAAGACTGTGCGCAAAAATGATATTATCTGGATAATAAGTTTAATTCAGCTTGACTTTAGGGGTCCCATTCTTCAAGAAATGAGAGAGGAAAAACTGATTTCTGTTACTCTTACAAGAGTAACATGCTAAAATATACCAATGGAATTAATGAAAAAGAGGAAATAATGCTTACAAGATAATTTTGAGCTAATCTCTCAGTGCACAAGAACAGCATAAAATGATTACAAAATTCAGACTAAATATGGTCAATGAACACATGTATACACTAACTAAATAATATCTTTTTATGAAGAAATACAAATGTTATGGAATAACAGGGAAAATGAAGGTTGGTCTGGGAAAACAGGAAAATAGTTTGACTGTTAAGTGAACACTTAACAGTTTGGCATAAACATTCAAGATAAGTTGTCAAACATCTAGGAAATTCTGTATCAAAATTAGAAATTTTCAACTAAGGGTTTAGTGTGAAATAGATATACAAGCAGCTTGAAATATACAAGGTTCTGAAGTGCTGTCGCCTGGTCCCGTATCATGTCATTGCATACAGTATGATTACTAACACAGACAGGTTTGGTAGTGTGTAAATAAATGATGCAATGAAGAACAAAAAATATGTTCCCCTCCCCCCCCCCCCCCGATAATGTCATGTCTTCAACTAAGGTAAAACAGAACAATAACTATGTGAATCTATGATACTGCATACAATTTAATAAGACTCGGTTAGTATAATAGGGCAGCCAGAAATATGTGGGCTGATGGTCATCATGGAAAACCGATTAAGATTTTTAAAGAGTGGCAATGAGAGAAAATGGTACTAATATTCAAAAAGTGAGATCAGGTGGTTACTGGAAAATGTTGGCCCATGCGTTTCATATTAACACGAAAACTGACTTTGCAGTGAGCTAGAAGGGCAAATGGAAAATATTATGATTAAAAGAGATAAGCAGTATGGATTTAGAAGGCTAAGGTTCTGTCATAGTAACTTCTTTGATTTTTATTAAGACTACAGACATAGCTGGTAACATTAGTGCATATAGAATTGATGTGCCTGTTTAGATGTCATTATGAGAAAGTTCCACATAAGGTGTTGCTTAAGCTTTATGGTATGGCGGCAAAGAATTTGGTTGAGCACAGGAAAACAGATAATATATGTGATTCAGGAAAACGTATGATGACAAATGTAAATTAATGTAGCTTTTGTACACAATTGTAAACCAATGCAAAATGAGTTGAATTAGAATGGAAAAGAAACTTTGAGAAAACAGTACATTTATTTTAAAAATATGCCAAAATTTGAACTGTTTAGACCACACAAAAATAAGATTTAAGAAGCAAGTAAATGATCTGTCTTATAGCTGAAACAAAAGTAAACAAATACAAGGCATTTGAGCAGGCAGAGTCTATGAAATCTGCGAGAAGATGTCAGGTTCAAGTTTTTTATCTTTGCTGTATTTGTGGTCCCATGAAATTATGCTAATGCCCAAATATTTTGAAAAAAACACACATCAACTAATTTTCAATAAAATTATATGAATTATGAAGGCAGGATAAGAAAAATCTGCTAGTATTTATTTAGATTAATGTATATATCCAGCAAAATAGGTACTTCTGAGTTTTGAGAAAGTGTTTAAAAAAAAAAAAACCAAAACACCCCCCCCCCACACCCTTTCAGGTTAAGTTCAAGCATATAAAGTTTGTCCAAAAGGAAAACTTTTGATTAACTGGTAAGGTGTATCTGTAGCTTTCAGCACCTTAACCGTTATGTCTGCTACTAAGAAGCTGCACAAAACCAGAGTGGGTGGGTGTTACCATTTGATAAAAATCTTAGCAAATCTATGTTATGATTGTGCCACGAGAAAATTAATTGCTTTGCACTTTAGTTTCTTGGAAAATCAACATATTATTCATTGGGCTACATTCAGTGTTTTGATGTTTTAAATCTCCAATGTGTTTTATTAAATATGCAAATTCCGATAGTTATAAAGTAGACTGGGCAGTTTCATGAATTAAAAATCTGAGTCAAGACTAATTTTTAGGCATCCATAGATGAGTTTTCATCTTGTTTCTATCTTTTGTCGTCTTTGTCCTGTCTAAAGCTGGCTTATTACTATTTTCATATTTAGAGGCACTTGCATCAACAGTGCCAGATCTTAATTAATTCTGATAGTGGCCTGTTACCCAGACTCCATGTCATTCTTTTACAATGCCCTGTGAAAATCATGTCCATGTTATTGTTTACAGCAAGCCATTGACTAGTAACATGACATCAGTCACCTTTTCTGATATCATTATGTGCACTCTGCCTTACAAATACTGGTTGTTGCACAGAATTCAGTAGAATAGCTTCCTTTGCGTGTTGTCACATGTCCGTGAAAAAAGATTAGTGAATTCTGTCAGTATATTAGACAATTTGCTGTTGGAAGCTCCAGTCACAGTTGCATCAAAAAGGCAATTTGATTTTCACTTTCTAGTTTTCTTCATTGCTGCTCACAATCCTAATTGTGTAGGTGAGGTGCCTGCTACAGCAGTGCATGAATATGGAACTGAACTTGTGGAGTCCTGTTTTCAAATGTGACCTATATTGTTGTCTGACTCCTCTGTTTCTTTGTCTCTTTTCCTTTCCTACTAAATGTTTCTCCTTTCCTTCTCCATTTTATTTGCTGTATAATTTTGATAATATAGAGCTTAACCAGGTTTCTGCATAGTAAGTTACTTTGCACACCACAATTTTCATTATCTGAAATCAGCTGCATGGGTTGTTTGAGATTAACTCTGTCAGTTCTTCACATCATCCAGACCTCTGAACTGGAAATACCTTAACTCTGCAATGTTTGATGTTCCCTGTAAATGAAACTACTTCAGCACAGCTAGAGCTCGATTGAAGCCATGCTTCTTGCTTGACAAGGTTATGGTGTTTTTTACATATCTCACATATTGGATAGTATGTTTGCTTTCTCTGATAAGATAATCTTCATGTTCAGTACATTGTGTAGATGAAGTCAACATTGTAGTGATAATGTATTTTAGTCCAGCTTGTGCAAGTGTGGAATATGAAAGCAAGGATAAACTTGGTTTCAAAGTGAGAGGGGCAGACTGCAGCATCTGACAGTTTGGGATCTATAATTGGGATCAGCGTCTTTTGTTCAAAAAATGTATTTCAAAAAGACATGGATTCTTAGTTGTTTGAAATCAGTGACATTAGCCCAGCAGCTATTTGTAAAAGTTAATTTTATTTGATATCTGGCTTAGTTCTAGTAATAGAAGATATAGTCCTAAGGACTGACCTTGCTTATTAAAATTCTGCCCTTTATTCTGTAAGATCAATTTTTTAAAAAGTGTAGCTGATCTTATTAAAAGCCTTGGTAAGAAAATATTTTTATGGACTACAGGTATGCAAGCATTGGCCTATTAGCTACAATAAAATTAAATTGCGGTGTCCTGCTATTTTGACACAACACAGACATTTAATAAAAATAAACAAATCAAATATCTTTGTCATCTGCAAAAGTGTGGCAGCAGGAGGACACCATTGCCAGTAAGAAGGATGAGGGAAAGATCAAGTTGCACCTGGTAATTGGTTGTGGGCTCTTACACTATGTCAGGAGGGCTGAGGATTATGTGTATATTTTCCTGTTTTAACTGATACAGTTTGTAGCTTTTTAAAATGCAATTTTGTGCTTACATTTTACAAACTATATTTTATATTTTAACATTAACAAGACAATGCCTTAGCTTTGAACAGAGACTATGCAGAGCACCGTATTTTTTTGCAAATGTGAAATAACATGAAATAACACACAAAAAAATCTATAAAACAAAACACATTCCTCCCCGCCCCCCATGGCAGATCCTGGGGCTCCTGTCTTTCTCTGGGCCCGGCTGCCAACTTTGGTTGTTGTGACTTGGCATACAGGGTTGCAGTGCTGCTCACTCAAATATGGCCTGGCCTCTCCTTCCATCCCTTCCACTCCCCTCCCCATCATGATGGCAGGACAGCTGGGCCAAACCAGAGCAACAGAAATGAGCAATATTTACTATCTAATTTCCAGTCATTCATTTTTTGAGTGATGGTCTCTAAGTGTATTCCTCGTGTGGGGTATGCATGTGCACCATGTGTCTGAGTCCAGAATTTTTTGCAAGCAATGTCTGTTGGCCCACACATGCACCATAGTCTTTCCTTGTGCTCTGAACTGAGGCCATATAAGTGGCATGGGCTGACACATCTCTAGTTCCTTTTTACCGCCGCATAGTCTGTGTCGGAATCTTCTGTGTCTTCAGCTCTTTTTTTACGGCATAATTTCTGCAAGATATTGTATACAGTTAGTTTTAGTAGTCTTTATAATATAGTTAGATAGTGGTTTCCCCCATTTTTCTTCTCCACTCAGGGTTTTTTTTTTTGTGTCCTGAGAAGTCTGGGATTATGCCCAGCATCTCAGGGTTCAGAAACTATGTTTCCTGTTTTTGCTTTTTTTCAGTGGGTACATCAGTACTGTATCTACTGCCTAGGTGAGGCTAATACTTCTGCCAAGTGCTTCATCTGCTTCACTTTCCCCTCAGAACTTGTGAAGGTCAGGAACTGAGACTCAGAAAACATCTCATAGAAAAGGCAATGAAACCCCAATCAGATCCGGGCTGGGGATCTGTCCCCTAATACATCAATCTCGCCAACTGTGCAGCATCCCTCCTACCATGAACTTGGGGATGGAGGCTAATTGTTAAGCCTAAGGAAAAGGCTTTGCATGAGAGCAAAGGGCACTCTCATAGTCATAAAGACATGCCATCTTCATCTAAAACTGTCCTGAAGAGAAGGGATCTCTCTCTGACCTTGTCAAAGTCAGGATAGCTGGTGTGTGAGAGCGCTAAAGACCTAGGCTTGAGTAAATCTTCATGACAGCAGAAGGACGAATGCAGGAGTATGGATCCGATGTGACATTGGCTCTGATGGTGAAGGCATGGGATAAACAGCTTCTGGTGCACCCATCCACTTATAGAGATGATGCGGTACTGGTAGCAACAAGACCCTGGAAGGAGCAGACTACCATGGTGAACAGGGAAGCCCTGGCTCTGCCAGTGGACTCTCCTCATACCTCAGGTTGATGAGAGACCTCCGTCTCCCCAGAGGACATCTTTGCTCTTTCCTTGCCACATTGACTTCTCCTATGGGACCGTCTGTTCCAGTACACTGATACACCAGAGGAAGATATTATTCCGATGAGACGGAGTTGTTTTCCCATCCTACCTGCCAGCCTTGAGGACTAGCCATCAGCACCGGCAGTTCCACTGGAGATAAGGGATCCAACTTTCTCTTTGGATGAGTGTGAGGCCCTGTGGAAGTCTCTGAAGCGTTTGTCAGAGGTGGCACGAGACAGGAGCCCCAGAATATTGAGGTTCTAGCTACCGCCCAGGTGTGATTGGCCAAAAGACAATGGGTACCCTGTGGTATGGGATGGTCCTCTGCCAGATGATCCATCCAACTGACAATATTGGGCCCCATGGGAGCCCCACTCTAGATAAGCAGGATCAGTGCAGGAGTCTTATTTGCCCACAGCCCACCCTGTAGGAATATTTGGAACGGGAAGAAGAGCTGGCTACACTGGTTTCGGGAGCAATTTTGTTATCTTCACCAGATGAAGTGGTTGCTCCATCTTCTCTGTTTCCACCAGACAACTTTAAACAGTATCAAGGGCTCATGCACAGAGTGGTTTCAGAGCTACAGATGCATCTTAAGGAAGCCTCAGCACAGTTTATTAGACATTCTGCAGCTCTGTCCCAGTCTAGTGGCCTTCCCCATCAACGGGGCATTGTGGAGCCAGTGAAAGATGGTATCATCTAGTTCAGGATCTCAAATTATCAGGCTTTCTAAGACAAAGATGATTTTATTAATTATAAGACGTTTTTGGAATTCAAGGACTAGCTCCACGAGGAGGATAGGTCTAGCTTCCAGGCCTTAGTGGATAAGGGTAGATTGATGGCCAAAGCTTCTCTCTAAGCCATGGTGGGTGGCTTACGGCCATTGTTACGAAGAGAGATTAGTGGTTACAATATTCAGTTTTCCCTAGAGAGGTTCAGAGTATATCCAAGATCTGTCCCTTGATGCTATCAACCTATTAGCTGAGATTCTTATCTAATCACAGAATTCCAGGAGCCAGTGCTTTAAATAAAACATCAAATGTAATGAGACTTGTGATAAAATTGAGAAAGTTAGTAACATTGAGTTTCATTTTTGTGTCTCCAGTGACTTTCAAGTGAAATTTGCTCTATTTACAAGTGAGAATTGGTGTGTCTCTTTCCTGATTGCCAGCTCTGCAAACCCATCCTGGAACTGAATGTTACACTGTTATTTCTGTTTACGAAAGCAGCACCAGCAGTAAAGATTCTAAGGTCCTGCAGTCAAAATGAATCTAATGCTTCTGTGATTGTGTGAGCAAGATGGGTTCCTGTCCATTCACCTATTGATATATTGGCTTTGCAGCGGTAACAGAAATAAGTAATTTTAAATAACTTAATTTAGTTAGTAAAGTAAATGTATTTATTATGGAATACAAACAGGCACAAGAGTAAGAAGAATGCCATTATATGTAGTAATTTGTCTGATCACAAGAGGACAAACTTAAAAATTTTTGTTTCTTTTGACAACTTGTATTGGATCCAGTGGCATTCCTAATTTATGTATAATCAAATGTTTCTAAAACCAGTAAAATTGACAAACTTTGTAAGTTTGTTCAATATAATTGTACTTGAGTGGCCAATCAAGAGTGTCTTATAAAATATTTTACAGTTCAACATCTCCAGAGTTGCTTGAAAAGAAAGTGAGAATCATTTCCTTGACGTTTACTTGCCTTTTTGACATTTACTTACTACTTTTTAAAATGCTTTCATTAATTTGCATTCCCAATAAAAGTTGTGTTAATCCGGCACTTCACCAACTGGAAAGCTGTATAAACCAGCATTTCTGATCTTCATTGAAAGTCGGTTTATAGTCCGATTGACGTGGGGCCGGCAGGCTCCCTCCGTGGCTCTCCGTAAGTGGTGACATGTCCCTGCTGCTCCTATGTGGAGGAATGGCCACGAGGGGTTTGGAGTGTGAGAGGGGGTGCAGGGTGAGGGCTCTGGGAGGGAGTTTGGGTGCAGGAAGGGGCTCGTGGCAGGGGACTGGGGCACGGGAGGGGTTTTAAGGTGCTGAATCCAGGCAGTGCTCACCTTGACCGGCTCCCCGCAAGCAGTGACATGTCCCTACTGCTTCTAGGTGGAGGCATGGCTAGGCGCCACTGTGCGCTGCCCCCACCCCATGTGCTGGCTCCACAGCTCCCATTGACCATTCTGTTTTATAATTCTAGGTTTTAGTCACTTTTGCATGGTAGTGACTTAATTCCTTCCTTCCTTCCTTCTCTTCTCTTAGATTTGGTATCTGTAACCAGTGGTGGTTTCAACCACCTGGATCCACCACTGTAGAGCCTCTTCTCCAGAACTCCTCTGCCTCCTATCAGGCATGGAAAAGTTGTCCTGCAAACATAAGGCTAAATCTAAGCAGTTTTTCCTGTAGGAGGTGGCGTTTATAGGCTTTAGAGAAGGCAAATGATACCCTGTCTGTTCACAGCCAGGCAACCCTCATAGTGCTATTACCACAGAGCTCAGTCAGACCAACATGTCAAGTCCTCATCCTGCCCTGAAGAGCTGTTGGCTCCAATGCAAAAAAGCCTGATCAGGAGCTTCTGAGCGTTTTAGGGAGAGTCTCTAAGGTTCAGGAGAACACTATCTAGCCAGCTTGTACAGTGAGTTCCACAAAAGATGTGGGCCAGAGAGGAGAGAACCTCTGAAAAGGTCCAAAGTGTCTCTTTTCCTTCAGATACTAGAGTGTCTCCTCAGCTCACTGCACAACAAACGTGGCTCCTACACCATTCCCCTTCTCCCCACTGTAAATCAGCGGTAGTGCTCCTGTATCGCATACAGGCTGGCTATAGAGATTAATTCTGAGCAAGATACAATCAGATGAGTTAATCATAAAATCATTTAATGTACTGCCAGGTATGGCTGAGGATAGCTTAAATAAGGTATTTTAGACACAGTGCCACCTAATGTCTTAAACGTATAATGCAGTTTAGCGTTCCATTACATCTCCCCCTTTAAGTTCTATGTTCCTGCATTTACAATATTTACACTGTCACGCTGTCTTTGAAGTTCAGTACCTATCTGTTTGGTAAGTGTCTGTGAATTGTACTAATTTTCTAATTACAAGACCTGAATGTATAACAGCTTGGTCATCTGGCTGTCCATTAGTTGCAGTGACTAGCTGTGGTTGGTCTACTATCTTGAGGAGCAGCAAAGAGTCCTGTGGTACCTTATAGACTAACAGACATATTGGAGCATGAGCTTTTGTGGGTGAATACCCACTTTGTCAGATGCATATCTTGAGGAGTTGTCATTTAGTTTTTCATACATCGTCTGTAGAGTTTGCTCTTGATTTCATCCCCATAGCCAAGATGTTTGGGGCTTCAATAGTTCATTCAGTGGTTTTGTCACTGTAGAAAGGTCTTGTAGATATCAACAAAGGTAACTTACTATCTCCAATATGCATCTCTGTTCTGGTACATTCACTGGTGCATTCAATTCTCAAATTGCTTTTACTTTCTCAGGGCATATTTGTTTGTTTGTTTGTTCCAAAAACTCAGTTTGGGGTAGGCAGAAAACACACTTTTCCTTGTTTAGCTTCAGTTCACACTGACTGATTAGGCTTAGGACTTCATTAAGGGTTTTGTTATGTTTTTTCCATCGAAGAGTCATATATTAAACTACAGCTCCTTTTTTGTTTGTGAACAGTTCTGCCATCTGTCTTTGGAAAATTTCAGGTGCACTGATAATCCAACAAGGTAATCTTTGGAAGAAAAATCTCCCAAAAGGTGTGATAAATATAGTCAGTTTAGCACTTCCTTTTGCCAGAGGAATTTGCCAGAATCCACTTGAGGCATCCAGTTTGGAAAATAATGCAGTCACTTTGGGGAGAAAGTCATCCAGTGTTGGGAGGATATATTTTTCTTTCACAACTGCTTCATTAAGTCCTTTAAGAGCCACACAGGTTCAGATTTTCCCATTTTTCTTTATAACTGGTACCATTGGGGCACACCATGCTGTTTGCTAACAGATTTTCTCAATTATGCCAGTCTGTTCCATTTTCTTTAACTCAGTTTCCACTTTATGAAATAATAGGATAGGAATCCTGTGAGGTGTATGTATAGCATATGCTTCAGCATTGTCTCAAAAAATTATTTGTACTGGGACAATATCACCAAATAGTTCATTGAGATCTTCCACTTTTTTCGCTGTGCCCATCATGGCTGTCATGCTGCAGCTTAGAAGGATGTTAGTCTTTGGTCCTTTGATCGCATGCACTCTGAATGTGTAACTTCCGGGGCTAGTCAAAGCTGTGTCAGGTGACTTCAGCTTTGGGAGAGGTTGAAGGTGAGTGTGAATTCCTTCTGAGATGACTGTAACATTAGCTCCCAAGTCAATTTTAAAGTCAGTAATCTTGCCATGAACACTCATTTTCACACTCTAGGCAGGTTCTGAGCCATCACAAGTGATAAATCCCAGAAACAGTGGTTCTTGATAGTCTGTAATATGTCAGCTCCCTGACTGTGGCAAACAGCTGCAAAATGTCTGTATTTTTTGCATTTATAATACTGTGCACTTTTGGGTGAACATTAATCATCCCTTGAGCTATGACTTTTTCCATATCTTGTGCATGTAGCCTGGAATTTTTCTCTGTTACCTCAGGGATCTGATGATGATGATGATGATGATGACTTTTAATAGTCATGCTAAATCTCTTTACTGCTTCTAAGCTAGCTTCTTGTTTCTCAAGTTTAGCAAGTTTTTCTTGGTTTTGCCCGCTCTGACTTCTTTTGTACTTGAATATCGCTGTCTAGGGTTGAGTCTGTCTTCAGTTTGCTCCTGGAGGAATTCTGTATTACTACGCGTGTGCATAATTAATAAGCCCTGCAGATTACTAAATTGTTACACAGAAAAAAACTTGTCAAAATGTTGCTGTGGTTCTGCTTTTAGCCCACCAGAGGGCACTGTGGCACAAGAACAGCAGCTTCCAGCAGAAAATAACTTCTGCAGTTCCACCTTATGCCCACCAGAGGGCACTGTGCTGACAGAACAAAGATACAGCTCACAGCCGGCTAAGGAAGAGAGAGAGCTTGTGGAGCTTTCTGCACAGTGCCTGTGGCAAGGGCTGCAGACGGGGGTTATAGGGAGGCAGACAGCGTGGGGTGCTGGGTGCAGGGGAGGTCAGACGGGATCATAAGGGCTAGTGGGGAAGGGCAGATTGGGGCAGGGGCTGAATGAGAGTGGAGGCACAGGGCCTTGGGGAGGGAGGACAGGGGGAGGAAGTGCAGAGTTGCATAGGGACAGGGGAGTGGCTGAGTGAGGCCACAGACATGGGTGCTGGGAGCTAGGCGTGCTGGGGATGCTGCTGCACCTCCTGGCTTCAAGTGGTTTCCATTATATATAGGCTTTAAAGTTTGATTCTATGGCTCTCAGCGCCCCCACTATCAAAATTGTTCCAGCACCCCTGGGCACAGACACACAAGGACGTAGGGATAGGGGAGTGGCTGGGTGAGGATGCAGAGACTATGGGGACAGGGACAGATTTGCCTGACTGAATGGGAGATGCTAGGGGTCAGCCAGGGTCTGCATGGGGGAAGCTCCCTAACAATTCCTTCCCTTCCCCCCCAAAAATCAAAAAACCCAACAACTTGTTCCATACTTTTTCCACCCATACCAAACAACCCTCCAAGTTCACATGCAGGCACCTTCCCAGCAGTTTGCTTCCCTCTCCTTCTCCTCCATTATCCCTACCTCCCCCAAGCCTTTGCACAGTTTCTGATGGGTCAAGGAAATACAGTTCTGTATTGTAGTTTAAATTAATTATTACTTAGAATTCTGTATTAATATGCCTAGTAAGGAATCTGTTTGTCAAAAAACATTTCCTGGATCTTTTTTGCTGTCTATATTGTTATAGACATACTTGCTGACAGGTATTTTTAAATAAATAACCAAAAATAATTGAAACTGGTGTGATTATATTGTGTTATTTTGACAAATAAAATATGCAGAATTTTGCAGATTTTGAAAATATTGTGTGCAGAATTTTTAATTTTTTTGTTGCAGTATTTTTAATATTTTGGCACAGAATTCCACCAGGAGTATCAATTGTAGCTGCTGGGAAAGATTTTTATCTGTTAACCCAACAACTAAATTCTGTCTGTTTTTTATGTTTTACGATCCCAAAATCACTGTTTTCAGCCATTTCATGAAGAGCTCTTATAAATTCTGTGGTGGAAACATGCTCTTTCATTAAACACATTTCTCTGAGTTATAAAGTATGCATCAAACTTAGCCGGAATCTTTTCATAATCATCTTTGTGATCATCTTCAGTAAAGTCAAAGGATTTAAATATATGTTCCACTTGCTTCCTCATAGTATAAAAAAGATGGTATTTGTACATCTCAGTTTTCTTTGTGGAGCTTGTTTGCAATTCAGAATCTTGCAAAATACTGCTTTCAGTCTGTCCATTGTGAAGGTTTGTCAAAGGTGATGTTCTGTGGGGCATGGAAGAGTGCCTATTGATGAGATGATGCAAACTTTGTTCCTTCAGTTTCTGTTCTTGCACTAGTTTACTTCTGACACCATGCCACGCTCCTGTATCTAACACAGACTGACTATAGAGCTTTCTTCTGAGCAAGATATACACCAGATGTGTTCATCAGAAGATCCTTTAATGTACAGAGGTTAGCTTAAATAAAGTATTTACACATAGTGCCACCTAGTGGCTGAAGAGTATAATACATTTTAGCATTCCATTCTGATACTTAAGGGTAACTCAAAACCCTGAGACTTTCAGGTCCTGAAAAGGCATCCTCTTCGCAACACAGCAATTAATGTTAATAAACAGTTTTGTTTAAGTCCCATCTCCTTTTCCCCTAGTTCCTACTTTTCCCTCCCGCTTCAGCTACAGGAATGTACAGAGGCTCTGACAGCGCTCTATATTGAATTCACTGCTCCTTTCCCAGCACTGCATAATTTCTGGGCATGCAGAGAAGCCTGTCACTCCTGGGAAGCCCTACCTCAGATAGCAGTGGAATTGGAATTATGCCTGCCTGGCTTTCAGCCTAAGGAACCTTGTTCTGCCAGGGAAAGAGGCTTAGATGTCAAAAGGCAGGAAAGGGTATCTCTCTCCACTCCTCCCAAGCTCCTCATCTGATTCCACATTAAAATGAGGTGAGCACTTCCAGCAGTCTCCGATGAGAGCAAAGGCACATGAGGTGTCCACTCCCCATGAAACTGCACCATCATGGGATTGTAAAGGAGTAAGTGGAAAAATCACTTCACTGTTCAAAATGACTCTAGATTTACTGTAGAAAAGCCTTGAGTGGTACTAGGTGGTTCCTGTAGTACGTGTGTGCTAGCCAGCCTGGGGGAGCAGACAGTCATCTATTAGGCTCCCAGGGTCACTTAGCAAGCTGTTTCCACAATTGAAGTATTTGTCTTAGTATTTCTGGGTTGAGTGGCCCCAGGCCAGCATGTTCTCTCTCCCCTTCAAACTGCCTTGGAAAGTGCTACACATAAACCTCCCCCTCAAAAAACCTTTAAAAGCTGGAGGACTTTTCCAAGAGGGGATGTCAGTGGTTCACAAGGAATTGATTAATATTAATAAAATAGCTTTCCTTCAGGCGCTACTGGATAGACAGTTTCCTATGGATACCGCCTGTGAGCACATCAGAAGATCCAAAAGAGGACTTTTTATTAAAACCAAATATTAAATTAAAATTTTCTATCAAAACAGAGTTTTCATACTTTTGGGAGCTTTAGGTTGCTGAAGCAGTAGCTCCACCTTCATAGTGAAATACAGTCACAGGGATGATACTGCACAGCAATTTTAAAGCCTTTGCTATAGCCATTCAGAACAAAGGTTTTATGTAAGAAAAGCCTACTTAGTAGCTACCAAGTGGCTTGTCTTGGAGGTAAGATCCTTGTTTAAAGTGAGATATTTCTGTCCTAATCAAACCCTTGATGATGTGTAACTAGAACAGCAGCTTCTACCTTTGTACCTACAGGGAGTCCAAGTAACACCCATGAATAGCAATTATTCATCTGAGAGAGATACCTTGTGCATCCAGATTGACAATTTTTTTGGTGAAATATTAGAGCTATATGGGGAAATATTAGAGAAGTTAGTTGCTGGGATTGCTGAGAGGCCCTAATTCTTACTGTTAAAGCCACCATGCCAACCCAGGTTATTTCTAAGGAACTATAATCTTAATAGAGGGAAGAAGCAGGAGCTTCCAAAGAAACCTAGGTAAAATTTTCCCCAAAGCAACAAAATTCTCAGCATGATAAAGACAAAAAGATCAACCCTCCATACCGAGAGCCTTAAGAAATGGTAGGTAGTAACAGCAATGCAGGGCTCCACAATTTACACATCCAGACAACATGCCAGTCGTTGCCCTGTCTAGAGGAACGTACCCATTAATACTAGACAACTGCTGGAAAGGATTCATACCCATCACTTGCTCAAAACCATGAAGAGTGTTTGAACCTAATGTAGAGAATTGCTCACCCATGGATCAAAATTGGCATGGCTCTGGCCATAATTTTACCCTTTGCAAATCTTTCCCATCATAGTATCAGCCTTATGAACATTCACTAGGTGGATACATAGAACTCTCTCTCTTTGCATTTCATCAGATGCAAGTTTAATCAGGATAACAGAGAGGACAAGCCTTTGGCAGGTATTTCTAGTCTCCATTATTGCTGAAAGGCAGGTTTTGGAAGCAGTTCCCCTATCT
This sequence comes from Chelonoidis abingdonii, assembly GCF_003597395.2. Lineage (NCBI taxonomy): Eukaryota > Metazoa > Chordata > Testudines > Testudinidae > Chelonoidis > Chelonoidis abingdonii. Next base: position 50,189,384 of record NC_133771.1, read on the forward strand.
ATACAAGAATGACTTTGCTGCTTTTGTGAGGAAAAAGCTACTCTTATAGGTCCAGAAAGTTCCTCTTTCCGTAATTCCTGGGAAATAGTTCTCCCATAATTTTGTTTTATCCCTTAACATTCCTACTGAAGGTTTCCATATAAATGGACATTCCTAGTGCTCTAAAGATATACACCTCTACCTCAATATAACGCTGTCTTTAGGAGCCAAAAAATCTTACCACGTTATAGGTGAAACCGTGTTATATTGAACTTGCTTTGATCCACTGGAGTGTGCAGTCTTGCCCACCCCCCCAGAGCACTGCTTTACCGCCTTATATCCAAATTCGTGTTATATTGGGCGGTGTTATATCGAGGTAGCGGTGTATTTAAAGCAGATGAGTACCATGCCAATTGTACCCTGTTCATCTTTTCCTATCCAAAATGCCAAGGTCTCAGAGTGTCAATGTTGCTGCAGGGAAGGTGTTAAAATACTGTGCCAGATGGCATGCTAGTCATCTGGGAAACTGTTCACAGAAGTGCCTCAGGATAATTGATGAAAAAGTAAGTTTTCATTCCTGTACGCTGGCATTGTTAGGAAGATGTAATAGGTTGGTTCCCCCATAAATCCTTGCTTTATATTGAAGGAACTTCCTTTCCTGCCTATTCTACTACAATAAAAATGAACACTCTGCGAAACTTTTTCCCTCTGCCTGTGATTGCTTGCTTGCTACTTCCTATTAGCGATAAATGAGGAGTGAAACTGTGCAACAGAAAGAAATTTCTTACCTGAAAAATGTCATACAAACATTTAGCATGTCTGTTGTATGTCATATGTTAACCAAGATGATGTTGGAGTACAAAGCTAGAGAAGAGGGCACGCCGCTTAAGGAATTTCATAAAATCAGAAGGGCAAGTTCAACTAATTTGTTCATTTTAGGAGCTCAGGTGTATTTGTGTTCATACGTGTTTGTATGAAAACATAATATTTACTGAAATTTTGCATTATATCAAACACATTGGTGTAGCTTTCTAATTTTGCTGCTTTGCATTGTGTAATTTGGCTTCACTAAACCGCTATACCTGTTGCAAAAGTATTTCTGAACAAATGGAACACAATTTTTGAGGATATGAGCAAACATATTATGTAGATTTACTGGAAGTTGCTTTCATATGAAGATGTATTAGTCATTTAAAATAAACAATACCAAACTTCTCTAGCATTTTCTATAAAATTGTTTTTGATTATAATTTTATTTTTTGTATCTTTTATTAAATAGAGAGAGGTAGGTGTTACAAAATCAAAATCAGTTATTTTATTTAATAATTCATTTTATTAACATTCTAAAAGGTTCAGTTCTCTTCATGAATATAATTTCTGTTTTCTAAAATAAAAATATAATTATCAGCAGTATTGGTTTATGTAAATTAAAGTGATGGCACTAGTATAAAATGACTGCTTTGTAAAACATTTTACTGTTTGATGGTATGAAGACAGAATGTTTGGGTTTTCTGCCTGAAGAAATTTGTAAATTAATGCATAGTATAATAAACCACCGTTTAAATCTGAATTTAGCCTAGTAAAATACAAGATCCACAGGATTTTTCTGAAATAGTGGCAAATAAATACAGCACTTTAAATGTGTATGTAGGGTTATTTAAGATTAATAGGGTGTGGTGATTTATTTTTCTGTACATAAAGTAAGAATATGGTTTGCAAATAAATTTTTACCAGTTTTATGGAATATTGTCAACAAGAAATTATTAGGTATTCTCTAAGTCACTAATGAAGGTGAAAGTTTTATGCTACTGAAGTTATAATCAGTCTGTTTAGATTTAGAGTTGCATTTTCAGTGATAAACACTGATAAAATGTCCTTACTAAATATTTCAGTGATGATGTTGATATTGTATTGTTCATCGTGCTTCTATTCCTAAAATGGTCAGACGTTGTTATTGACCCCCTGTTGCCAGCATTATAGAAAGTCATGCCAAATTGCTAAGACCTCATGATCTTAGTTCTAAGTTTTCTTTATTGTAAAAAAAACGCTCCTCTTTGTTTTTTTTTGTGAGTTGTAGAATTGGTGTGTGTGTACAGATTTTAAACATTTTTTTATAATTAACTTATTATAAATTTCATAAAGTGAAATATGTAGAAATCTTTAATTTGTTTGCATTCTGTGTCACAGCTAACAACCACAGCCCATAAAGTTTGATTATAAGAATAGAATTTGATTTACATTTAAAGGAAAAACATAATAAATTATTCTGCCACCAGATAACCCCTATTTTCTTTGTATCAGTTCTCACATTTAAAGTTTTTCTGCCTTGTCTGTCAGGTGTTATGAGCAGCATGTTTCAAGGGCAATCATATTAGACTTCTTCCCTCCCTGCTTTCCTGTTTTAGCAGATACAAAGTTAGAGAACGTCCTTTTTGTGTGCTAGCTCCAGGACTCTACTACGTACAGTTTTCCACTGTGCCATCCAAATGCAGACTGTATTTTGAAGCAGTTAGACTCCTCGGATATGAGTCTTTGGGTTACAGTAGATATCCTGGGTTGACTCTGTAAGTCTATGAAAACTGCTAGACTGCTTCCAATTCACACTGTATATATTAAAATGGAAATAGAATCATAGAATATCAGGGTTGGAAGGGACCTCAGGAGGTCATCTAGTCCAACCCCCGGTTTCAAAGCAGGACCAATCCCCGGACAGTTTTTTGCCCCAGATCCCTAAATGGCCCCCTCAAGGATTGAACTCACAACCTTGGGTTTAGCAGGCCAGTGCTCAAATCACATCATATTAGTTTACTAATGCACATTTTTTCCAGTCTTCCAATGAGACAAGTACTTGTAGAATTTGCAGAGGTCAACTGATAATCCTCCTAAAAGGAGTTAAATAATTATGCATCCTTAAATAGTTATGCTAAACAGATGAGATGGAAAGTTTACAGGACAAAGTAACATGCTATGATTTAAACAGAGGCATGCTAGTATCAATTTTCATATACCTTTGTGAAGAACCACAAAATATTTATATTTATAAATCTGAGATTGGCTACAATTCTATTTTTATTTACATTTTGTTTTATTTATATTCCATAGGGCATCTATGTTGAACATTACTGCCCTCTAATTTAAATATGCTTTATTAAAAGTAAACATAAAATTCTCAGACACTAGTGTTGCTATTTAATTAAAATAAAATTAAAATCAAATGCATTTTTAAATATGTATTTCCATTAATTTATGAATAAATAAGTTTACTGCAGTTTTAGAAATACTGTATTTTGTCATGTTATCAGATATATGGAGAAAGTATATCTTGTCCCGTGCTACTCTAAGGAAAAAATATATAATTGAAACAATTTCTTATATCATTGCTGCTACATTATCATATTCTCTAATTACGAGACTTTGTTAACTGAAATCTTGTTTTCTTCTAGCTGACAGCACGATCACTGCCTGCTGTACAATCTGATGAGAGACTGCAGCCTTTGCTTAATCACCTCAGGTAACATGAATAAGAAACATAAATTTATTCATCCATAAAGTTAAGAGAATTATATCTGTAATATTCAAACTTCTTCAGATCTGTATTGATGAGTGAAAGTGGAAAAACTGAAAGAAAATATTTTCTTTTCATTTAAATACTATATTGATAGGAATTTCATAAAGGAAATGTAAACATTTATTTTAAGCCAAGTATGTGACGTTGCCTTTACAAGAACAGCTAAAGAAAAAGGTTCCATAGCTGTTACCAAAAATACTTTTTCTCTTGTAGGTTCTTTTATATGACTAAATGTAAAATTATTGTTCAGATTCTTCATGTACAAAAGTCAGCAAATTCAAAATTATGGCATTCAGAGCATTAACTTATTTTATGATTTGTATTATCCAGGAAGAACATATCTTATAATCCATCACTAGTGAATGAGTCCACTGGTGAATGGATTATGGAGGCAGCTCTAAACTGTGAAGCAGTAGTATGGCCCTTTGGACTCATCCAGGAACAAGTAGTCAAATCATCCTGCTTCCTGTATAAGGAGAACAGGAGATAGTGTTCCTAACTGAGCTCCTACCTTTTCTTAATTTTCACTCCCAGCTTTTCTTCCTATGTTTTTTATTTTAGCCATAGAATCAGTCCTTGCCTTTTTTAGATGACTCAGCTACTTTTCTGCCTTTTTGTAAGGGGTAATTTGGCTCTTGGAGGGAATAGCCACAAAAAGGAGATTCACATAGCCGGTGATGTATACGGTTTCACATAGATGTGTGTGTAATGCCACTTCTTCCCCTCCCATTAATATATAGTGCCATAGGAAAGCATGACACTTCACAGACAGAAGTGTGACATTTTATGATGACTTTAAAAATGAATATATTACTGCCATGTAGCTTTTATTTATGTGGATATCTGTAAAATGAACTTTTGGCTTTTATTAACATCAGGACAATCAGAAGCAATTTCATATCTTGTTGGGTTTCAATGCAAATTGTATTTGAAAAAGAAGTTATTAATAATTGTGCATATGTATGTATATAAGAGTTAAATCGTGTTTGAGAGAAGAGAATTGGAAAACACATCTGTTAAAAATGTGTCTATTATGTGAGTAGGACATTAGAGGTATGCTGTAAATTCACACCATTGATATGTGTAATTTCTATAGTTGTTCTTTGAGTGGCTGCGAACATGTATTCCAGTCAGGTGGGTGTGCGCCAAGTGCGCTGAAACCACCAAACTTTTTGTAACAGTATCTGTCTGGGTGATGCACGTGCCTCAAGTCTGCTCATGGCCCCTTGTGAGTCTGCATAAGGGTAGCACGATTCCTACCCTCCTCACTTCCTTTGCACCACCTATAGCCTGAGTCAGAGTTCCTCAGGTGATTTACCTCATGGTTGTTTTAGACTGTGCAGTCAATGAGTTACTTCTCTGCCTCCTTTTCCTGTTAATAGTTAGGTAGTGCTTAGTACACAACAGCTAGTTTACCTTACTGCTTTGTTTGTTTCAGTTAATTCGTTTTCTATGCGAAGCTCCGGTGGCATATGCTCACCTGGCTTTAAGCACTGCTTACCGTGTGAGGTACCTACTCTGCATTGCCTTTTGTGTCTTAGTGAGGGACCTGTTAAAGAGAGGTATCTGCTGTCCTTTCAAGGAAAAGGATGAAGATTTTCAGAGATCTGCACCGTAAGCAATCCCTCATGGAGCAGGTGATGACACCCACCTCAGCCTCTCCCACCTCAGCTGCTCTTCCTATCTCTTGGGCTGCTACAGAGGGTTCAGTGATTTCTGACAGACCCTGGACTTGGACTCTTCTCCTTGGAGAAAGAAATGACCTGAAAGAGGACTCATAAAAAAGACTGGAGCTAGTTCAGTTTGAAAAAAGTTTCTGCTTCTTCTTTGAAGAAGGACACCGAACATCACTGGAACTCCTCAGTCACTCAAGGTGGAATTGGCAGTTGACCATGTTCTCCCAATACTGTGGAGGAACATGTTGGTACCTTACCATTGATTCTGGTACTGTCTTTGGGATGGACATTGAATCCAATACTAAGAAACACTGCAAAGATGTGACTTTGATTCAGTCTTCAGTACTGAAGACTATTTGTGGCTTCAGTATTGCCACAATCCTTGGGCTGGGTACTGACTGTGACTTACATTTTTGCACCAACAACAATGTATTCCTTGGTACCAAGTCCCTCCACATCTTGAGGTGCATTTGCAGTACCAGCTACTTTATTGGCATCAGCACCAATATTGACCTCTTCTCAATGGGCCAGAGATAAATCAGAATGCCAAGTGGCCTCTTCAGGACTAGCATCCCTATCCCCTACTGACCATTCGGATGCTGCCTGGCAATTGAGTTCAGAGTCTCCTCCTCTTCACCGTCCTTTCCTAGGTGCAGTTGGTCTAGCGAGTCTTAGACCAGCTCCTGAAGGGAAGCATTGGTACCAAGAACAGGACCTTTCATATAGCAGAGATAGATCATCCTGGCCTGGTTCCTACTGGTTGCCTATTCCCTGCATGTTTCCTTAGTGGCCTTTTTGTAACTCTTGGTGTATCTCCCACTCTTCCAGGTCTTGATCGCTGGCACACTTGAGCAGAAGGTCACCAGACTGTTCTCATATCTTTGAGGCCCATACAGATACTCAGCACCCAGTCACCCTGAGAAACCAGTTCTGCAGGATGAACCATTGCCAAAGGAGTGCATTCTACTACTAGAGGACACACGGTCCCCTGTTATCTTGTTGTTGCCCTCACCAATTAATTCCATGGCCTCAGATTCGTTGTCTCCAGTTCTGGAGGATTTGAAATTTTATCGAGACCTGCTGAGGAGGGCGTCAGTAGCATTAGGCAGTCAAGCTGAGCTTGTACAAGAGAACATTCTCAAGCTTTTTGGACGTTCTTCAGGTGACAGTCCCTGGGAGGCTAGCTCTTCCTATATATGAGGCTGTTTTGGAACTGGCAAAGACCTTGTGGCACATGCCAGCCTCCTTAGTGCTGACAGCCAAGTACACAGACAGACAATATAATGTCCCGATCAAGGCTTTGATTGCTTTTATTCCCCTTTGCCTCCAACTTCCTCGTGGTCACTGCTGCCAGTGAGAAATCACATCAAAGGAGCTTCAGATCAAATCCCAAAGACAGAGTTCTAGTGCTTGACTTATTGAGGAGAAAAATGCAGCATATGCATAGCTAACTGGTGGGTGCTGTTATCAAAACATAATTTTGTAAAGTGGGGTGCAGTGTCCAAGTTTACTGACAAGCTGCCTGAAGAAAGGGAGTAGGTTTCTTGTAGGGAGTAAGGAAGGAGTTTAGAGCTTTCCTTCCAGAACGCCACTTTATGGCCGCACATTGCTTCAGTCAGCACTCAGTGTCATGGATGCTTCTTCCAGGATAATGACCCCTGCAATAACAATGAGGAAAACCTTGTGATTACAAAATTCCAGCATAGCCCCTAACATCCAATGAACCTTAGAGGACGTCCCTTTGGATAGTCAATTTTTCTTCTCTGACAAATCTGATGAAACTTTGCACTCATTTAAAAATTCCCATGCTGCGCTCTGTTTGTTGAAGGCCTTTAGCCCTGCCCCTGAGAGAGAGCAGTACGAGACCATGCAACAACAATACTCTCAGCAGCCTGAAAACCTGTTGGCGCAGAATGACTTTTAGAGGAGGAGGCACAAATCACAGAGAACGCGGTCCTTTAGCTCCAACTCAAATCAACTAGCCTACCCTCAATTGTGGGAATGCAATATATTTGACATTTTCCTTGAGCATATCAATGCAGTCATCAGCAATCTTTCTGCTATCTCTTCTCCTTCTGGAGTTAGATTGTTCCACTTCTTCAAAGCCTGGGAATCTGTAACAACAGACAAGTAGCTCCCAAGCACTATGTGACTGGGATACTATATCCAATTCCTGTCCATCTTCTTCTCCCACCCACCTTTCCTTACCCTTGAAGGGACCCTCTTCACGAGTCAGTGTTTCTTTAGAAAGTTTAGTCTCTGTGTGTCTAATGATACACTTTCTCCAAGCAGTGTTTGTTAGAGCACTTGCACCCCCACACCCGCATCACCAAACGTTCTAAGTGTGACCCCATATTAGGGGTGCTGTGCCTTCTACTGCCTCAGTTCTTTCCAACCATTGTGTCAGATGGAAGTGAACTGCTCCAGGCTATTTGGATCTGGGTGTTTCTCCATTCTCGCTGTCTTGGTAGTTGTTTAGAATAGTTTATAGTTTAGTGGTAAATATAGTTAAGTTAGTTAGTAGCTCGATTTCGGGTTATGGCTGAACTGAAGACGAAAAAGAAGCTGGGATTCAAAAGACATGCTTCATGCCCAGCTATCCTCCTGGCATTGGAAGACCATATTAGATGCCTGAAGTGCATGGAAAAGGGCCACTTTCTATCTCAGTGTTCCATCTGCTGGACTTTCAAGCCTAGAACTTGCAAGGAGAGGCAGAGCAGATTGCAGCTGCTTCTCCTTAAGGAGGCACTTGAGGCTAACCATGTGGGTTCCAGGCACTTGTTGGATCCAAAGCCCAAGAGACCAGTCTTGGATCCAGTGACTTCCTCCAGCAAGTCAAAGCAGCTTAAAGGTCCAAGGATATCAGAACCTTTGTTTGGTCCGATTCCAGGATTCTGCTACTCAGGATTCAGGGCTTTGAAGACTCTTGATTGAACAAGTTACTGCCTGCTGTGGAACCAAGAACCTCATTGTTTGCTCTAGTTGTGTTGGTTCTGGAATAGAAGGCAAGGAAGAGCAATGTGAGATCCTATACATCAGGTTTGTGAGATCATTCTGATTCTGACAGGGTCTCTGTAGCTCTGAAACTTAGCCCTGTTACAATTTCAGCTTCACGGACCTGAATATTTCATCAGATCCTGTACCATCCAGGTTTTTGGCTCTGGCTTCAGTCTCTGCTTTGGTTCCAGGTCCATCTGTGGATCCAAAGAGGGCTTTTACTTTGGTGACTGATGTACATCATTTGGCTTCTAAGCATTCCTCTTCTCTGACTGAGATACAGAGAGTCTGGAGGAAGACACAGGTTTTATCAGTTTCTGAGATCTGTGTTGGCTTCACCTGAAAAAAGGAGAAGAGCAGAAGAGGTTTAGTTTTTCTCCTGATTCATCTATACCGCATCTTCCTAAGACTCCTGCAGGGTTTCAGCAAAGAGCTTTCTGTCCATTTATTTCTCTCTCCACCGTCTGGGTCCCATGCTGTCTCAGGCATTCTTCATCCCAGATTTGAGGCCACGTCTGTGATTAGAGGAGAAAAGAAAAAGAATAAAGAAACCTGTTTGCTCCCAGTTCTTGCCTCCTTTTTCTCCTCCTCCTGCAATGTTCTCAGATCCCAGTTGCTGGGTAGATTGGCAGTTCTGGGCTCCATGGCTTTCCTGAGTGTCATCACTAGAGGAAATTTTCAGTTGTCCTCCTTATGAATGGAGAGGTGATGTTTCATCTGTAAGGATCTGGCAATGATCAAGTCCTTGGATTTGGTTCCACGGGATCCATCTGCATCTCAAACAGTGGTGCCTGATAATGTGTCTGAAAGGGAAGATAGCTCCTCTTTTTGAAAACTGATACAGATTATAATCCAGATCTATCAAGTGAGCAAGTTGGAGTGGCTGCTGCTTTTTCTCCTTGTGAGGACACTCTGCAATTCTACAACCTTGTGGATTGCATGGCATCCATGCTGAACTTATTTACATTCAGTAGCCATGGAGGAAACCTCCCATCTGATGTTCAGCATTTGTGGAGCTATTTTGAGGAGTAGGATGTTGTTGTTAGTTCTTGCTTAGCTGCACCATGCTAAAGACTGTTTGATCCACTTCTGCCTCTTGCCAGCCTATTTCCAAGAAGGCAAACAAATTATATCAGATATCCTTGGAAGTTTTTTCATATTTTCTCACACACCCTGTATTTAATTTGATGATGACGATGATGGCTACTGCCAGTAGCGGGTTGAGATCTGGACAAGCACATTCTACTCCAGCTGATGGAGAAGGGAAGAAGGCTGCTGCCCTAAAGAGAAAAATGTTCCCTTCTTTCTCTCTTGGAATAAAGGTGATTGTGGTGGAGTGGCTGCCCTTCACTGGCAGAAAAGGGATTAAAAGCAGCCCTAGGGAGGCAGCCAATCAGGGCCAACCAAGCAGGCCCATATAAGAAGAGAGCTGCAGGACAGAGGAGGTTAGTTAACTGCTTGGAGCTCAGGGAGGAAGGACTGTGTCTCTGGAGGGCTCAGAGAACTGCCAGCCCCCTGGACAGAGCAATACTGCAAACAGGGACTGGGGAAGCTAGAGAGAGCTCCTGGCTGGTTGCTAGGACCTGCAGGCTAAGACTCTGAGGTAAGTGAAGAAGAGGGTGCTGTAGCTGCGTGGGAAGTGGACCCGGGATAATGGACTGCAGTTGCCACTGAGGGAAGTGGCTGGATAGAGATTACAGGTCCCCCAGAAGGGGAAACACAGAGTGTGGCACAGCTGGAGGGCAGCGTCACTGAAGAGGATGCCACAGTCCTGGGAGTGGCATAGGTCCTGGAACGAAAGTGACGGTAGTGAGTGAGGCTCACCTGAAGAAGGCACACTCTACCATGTTGTAGAACTAATTTTCAAAACAACCAATAGGAGGCACCACAGTGGTGAGTGAACCTTGTCACAGCAACAAATTATCAAGCTCTTATGGCCTGCCATCAATTCCACTTATGGAAAAGATGGGAATGTTTGTGCAGAATCTGGCAATGACAGAAGGAAAATGTGATTCTATTGGAGGGTCAAAATATGGCAAAGCACTCTCCCAGGGCTTTGTTTGACGCCTCAGACTCTTCTGCCAGACCACTGGCTCTTGCCATTCAACTGAGGAGACTTGTGATCAGGATCCTAGGGAGCCACACTAAGGATACTTAATTAGGGCAAACTGCAAAGAATGGGGCAGACAATCCCCAAAGCTTGTGGTCATTCCAGTACTTAGATCCACCAAGCTAGCCTCAAAACTGTTTCTGCAATACCTTACTTGTTACCCAGAAGCCAAAACATAGTTCCCTTAAAGCAAGAAAAAGATGGATGAGTTGCTGGAAAAGTTAAAGGAGACAAGATTGACGGCCTGCTCTTTGGGCCTGACTTTTATTCTCTGAAGTCACACTCAAATAGAAATGACAATTGGCTTCATACTTTGGATGTAAGGTGAACTTTGGCCTTCTGTCTGGGCCCTTCAGGTTATCTTCTCAGCTCTCTGTCTTTTATGCTGACAGACAGAATGCTGACAATTTCTGTGCAGTTTCCAGATGGATAACTTCCAGCATCACAACGGTGAACAAGGTAGCAAACACCTCTCCTCCACAGAGACTTCTGGCCCATTCAACAAGGGCTCAAACTACCTCAGTGGCATTTTTGAGGGACATTCCCATATTGACATTTGTAGGGCTGCTACTTTGTTCTCTAAAAGCAGCAAAGAATCTTGTGGCACCTTATAGACTAACAGACGTTTTGGAGCATGAGCTTTCGTGGGTGAATACCCACTTCGTCAGATGCATTCTTTGCTGCTTTTACAGATCCAGACTAACACGGCTACTTCTCTGATACTTTGTTCTCTGTCACTGAACTCAACATTAAGCTATCACATCTGCTTCAGGATCTGATGCAGATTTTGAAAGAGTGATTCTTCAATCTCTCATTAGGTGTACTCTGAGCCTAACTGCTTGTGAGTCACCTGAGTGGTATACAGATGTGCAACCACACAAAGAAGAAAAACTTTTCTCCATTGTAACTGTTGTTCTTTGGGATGTGGCTCACATGAGTATTCCACAACTCATCATTTGTACTCTCTGCACTGGAATCTTGAGCCACAATTTCTGGTGCGAAAGAACTGAGGGAGTCACTGCCCTCATAGCCATGGAAGGAACCATGAGAAAGAAGAGGGTATGAGCGCTGACCCTATGGGTACTGCTACAGAAAGCGCTCTCATGCTGCGTGCACATACGCCTGAATGAAATATGCATGTGATTCATATCTTGATGAACAACTGTTACAGATACAAGTGGGTAATTGTTCTGGTGTGGTGGTATTTTTTCTCTTTTTTTCATTAAAATATCTTTGTAGGATCATCGAAAATGCTCATCATTAGTATAACTTTATTCCCACTGAACTCAATGGTAAAACTACCATTGACTTTAATGGGAACAAAGTTAGTTATGCACGTAGTGCTTTTGAAAGTCCATCCTCCGTGTGAGGAATTATCAGAAAATTTGTCTGTTTTCACTGCTAACAATTTTTTCCACAATTTTTATGGGCAGGAATGGTGTCCCTAGCCTCTGTTTGCCAGAAGCTGGGACTAGGTGACAGGGGATGGATCACTTGATGATTGATTACTGTTCTGTTCATTCCCTCTAAAACATTTGGCATTGGACACTGTCAGAAGACAAGATACTGGGCTAGATGACCCTTTGGTCTAATTCAGTATGGTCATTCTTATGTTCGTATAAAAATTAAGTGTTTTGTGCCATAATATTCAGAGCCACTATCGGCCTCCAGGTTTTCTTTTGGTAACGTGTAAAAGGGAAAGACTTCAAAAACCAGAGGGTCAGCTTTTTAAAATTAGTTGCTGAAACTAGCTACCGAATACTTAAGAGATCCTCCTTCATTTGTTATGCAAATAGGCAAACCAGTTAATTGTTTGGTTTTCTCTATATGTTTGCACATTAATTTGTTGTCTTTGCGTATGCAGTTTAAAAATAAACTTATCTCAATGAATGGGAGACCCTGCCAGAGCTAAGAACATTCCCAATATGATATAGAAGTATATAAGTAAAACTGTAGAGAAACATTGTCACAGCCAGTGAAACCACAAAATATCACACATTTTCCAGTCCCTAAAAAGGCAAAACAAGTCATAGTATAAAACTCGATTTTAGAACTTGAGAATCAGGCTTTGGCAGGGAATAGACAGATGGGTCTAATAGGTCTTTTCCGTTATTTATTTCTATGACTTGTGATTCATTTTTATTTCAACTTGTTCACAAAAATGAAAGGTATTTTAGTTGTAGGCTTCTCTCTTCCTTTATTGTATGAAGTTACTTACAGCAGTATTTTATTTTTGGCATATGTCAGACAAATAGAGCTTTATCAGGGGAGCAGCATAAACTTAGAAATTATCTGAAGAGAGTGTACAATTGAAGGTTACACAGCACTGATTGGTTGCAAATGCATTGTTTGTTCGATGATAATGGTTCATATCTGCTTGTGAATTTTAAATTAGCCAGCCTTCACTTTCAGCACAAATTATTTTTGCTGAAGTTTACATCTATAGAGTTATTTTTTAAATAATTTCTTATTTTAATGCATGGCCCTGTTTTTTAATGTGCTTGGAATTCATTTTTAATGTGCTTGGAATTCATTGTGTACTAAATACTTACTTTATCTACAGCTGAGATGCTGTTTCCTCCCTATTCTACTTTACTGGTGCTTTTTAATGCTGATTGTACAGTAATGAAATAAGAAATCATTTTAGCTAAAATGTATTTTATTTTGTATGATGTAGGACTGTCTTTAAGAGGTTTATGCACTAAACATTTGCAACACTCACAATTGGCTACAATAAATCTTTAAATGACTAACATTCTAAGCTACAGATTTAATAAGAAAAATTGCTGAGCCAACAGGATTGAAGAGGAAATCATCTTTACATACTATGCTATCATTCTAATATGACCTTACAGAACCTGAAGCTTTGCATGTGACTAAACATGTACATGTTAAATAGAAGTCAAATTTTTGACTCCCAAATTAACTTAACTTTACATTTAGGCTTCTGTGTTCAGTGTGAACACATGGTTTCTTGAAGCTCTTCTATTGTAAATACTTTGTACATTGGGGCTAATAAAAACAAAACAAACAAAAACAAAGTCGGTATTGAATTGTGTTGGGCAATCCCAACAAACCAATGTGTGATTGTGCACTTAATCTGAACATGTGCAGAGATGGATAAAGAACCCTTTTTTCCCCCCCCAAAAGTTTGTAACAGCACATCTTTCCTCTGGGGGGAAAAAATACTTCCTTACATCTTTCCTCATGAATTCCTTTCCCTCTGCTCCATCCAATCAGGACCTCTTCATAGGTTCACATAGGTAAAACGGCACTCTTAAACCCTTCCAATTCTCCCTGCCACATCCTTTCTCATTCACTGGACATCACCACCATCCTGCCTGTCACTCAGGCCTGTAACAATGGCATCATAGTCTACTCAGGACCTCTATCTAGGTCCTCACATCCAGGCTCCATCTAAACTATGTAGATTCTTTCTGCATAATATCTCCAAGATATGGCCTTTGGTATCTATATGCACAGCTAAAACTCTCATCCAGACACACATCTCAATCACTGCATCATCCTTTTCTCTGGCCTTGACAAATGCAAACTTGTCTTGCTCATATCCATTCGGTATGCTTCTGCAAAGATGGTTTTCCTTGCCAGCTTCTTTGACCACCCTTCTCTTTACATTTCTCTACTGGCTCCCCTTTTTCAGCTGCTTAAAAATGAAGATGAGTAGCTTATGTTTGATGGCTTTTCATGGTCTGTCTCCATCCTACCTAACATGTCTCATTCACTTTTGAAATGTCAGCTCTCACTGCTGATCAGCCCATGAGCCAGCCTCTATCACCCACTTGCTAAATTTTCAAACAAGCACCTTCTTGCTTTCTCCCATGTAGCTCCTCACAAGTGGGAGGAGTTGCCTATAAACATCTGCAAAATGAACTCATTACCCTCCTTCAAATTCTTGCTCAAAACTCTTGTTTTCCATGATGCCTACAATAGTTAGGCTATTAATGTGCTAAGGCCACAGCCTATCAGGCTGATGAGTGCTGTCTCACTGATTTCTTGTACTTTTCTATTGTTTTGTCAGTATCCATCTGTTGTACAGCACCTAGCACAATGGGGTCCTGATCTATGACTGGATTTGTAAGCACTAAGGTATACCACTATGACTAATAACAAAGTCTATAGGTGGATTTGCATGGAGTCTCTTTAACTTCAGTGGGGTTCCACATGGGTAGCTGGAGTGTGCCAGGTGATCTTCGCTGGGTTCAGAAGGGCTTTGTTGACAGGCAAAGCTATGCAGGCAGATGAGGGTAAATGGAGGATATCAAGCCTATGATGAGGCTCTTTAGCCTCCTTGAGAGGGATCCACAAGGAGACTGCAGTTCTCTTAACTAGATCCTGAAAGTGCTGAACTTCATCTGCGAAAAATGGAGGTGGAGGCAGGACAGCTTCACCCAGAGACAAAGACAAGATGTTGGCTGTGAGTGAGACTTCATCGGCTCTAGCTTCCTGCTCCTCGAAGGATTCCTCTTGAGGGTCAGGTCTCCTGGGTGAAGCAGGTGATGCAGGTTGCCCTTCTCTATGGCCTGGTCTACACTACGCGTTTAAACCGATTTTAGCTGCGTTAAACTGATTTAACGCTGTACCCGTCCACACTACAACGCTCTTTATATCGATATAAAGGGCTCTTTAAATCGGTTTCTGTACTCCTCCCCAACGAGACGAGTAGCGCTAAAATCGGTATTACCATATCAGTGTTTCTATTACCTGCATTCTTTATGTACTTCATGACCCGAAATGGGGGGGACACTGCACCGAGCCCAGAGGTTGGGGGAGAAGGAGCAATGTGGTGGGGTTGTTGCAGGGGACCCCCACGTGAATGGGCAGATAGCTCACCTCATTTCTGCGGGATCTGACACGGAGCAGCTGTGCTGCTCTTGAACACGGTTCTCTAGTACACTTGCCCTATACCTAGGCAGGCTGAACTCTTATTTTAAAGAACCATAAAGGAGGGATTGACTCGGGGAGTCATTCCCAGTTTTTGCTTTTGCTGCCCCTGGCTGATTTCTCAGCCAGGTCGCACCCATGATAGCAGCAGACAGTACAGAAGGACAGATCAACCGTCACTTCAATGGCCAATTTACGCTGGCAGCAGACCGGTACAGAAGCGATCTGATAACCGTCTTCTGCTATCATGCAAAAGCAAATGATGCTGTTGTGTACGCTGGGTATCGCCTCTGTCCCGCGCATCCAGTACACATACGGTGACTGTTTTAAAAAAATAAAAAAAAAAAAAAAAAAAAAAAAAAAAAAAAAAAAGAAAAAAGGGGCTGAACGGCTCCAATGGTTGCCGTGCTTGGCATCTGCCAGGGCAATCAGGGAATAAGGGGTGCAAAATGAATTGGTCTCCATTGCTGACGCCGAAGAAAGGAAGGAATGATGACGACATAAAAGAGAGAAGATACAGGATGTAACGACGTAATGTACTACGCCGCGCACACTAGCAACGCTCTTATATCGATATGAAAGGGCTCTTGTAAATCGGTTTCTGACTTCCTCCCCAGACGAGGACGAGTAGCGCAAAAATCGGTATACCATATTGGATTAGGGTTGATGATGGTCCGATACGCGAATCGACGGTATTGGGCCTCTCGGCGGCGGTATCTGCCCCACAGTGCAACACACTGTGACCATGCCTATTCATGGACAGTAGAGCATCTGAACCTGATCAGTATGCTCCTCGCCAGGTAAACAGGAAAAGCCCGCAAATTTAGATTTCATTTCCTTTTTGGCCCAGCGTCGGAGCCTCTGAATCAGCAGGATCGGCCTATATGCAGTCCCAAACCAAAAAAGATCAGCATGGACCGTACAGGAAACTATAACTGGATCTGATCACTGTATGGGGAAACAAATCTGATTCTATCAAGCATCTGTTACAGAGGACAAACCAAAGCGATCTGTAATAAAGATATCTGCCAGATGCTGCACATGCCGTGACCAAGTCGGACGGGATAGCCAGAGACTCAAATGGATGCTCAATGATGATGGGAGGAGCAGAGGGTACTTTGAGGACTCCAGCTATCAACCACAGTCCCAGCAAGTCTCCGACAGAGAGGTATTTGACGATTCTTGCTGCAGCTCCAATACCTGTAGGTTCAAAGCACATATGTCCCGGTCAGTAGTTCGTGGAATAAGCTCGACTCAATCCTCAACCACCCACCACTTCACGTGAAAGAAAAGGGAAAGAAATCGTTTCTGACTTCTTTCAATGTCACACACACTATGATGTTATAAGCAGATTAAGTGAAGGGTTAATGTTCTGCTTTTTAACCTGTTAAAGGCGTTTAACAAACAGGAACCGAAACACCTTGACCAGAGGACCAATCAGGAAGACGGCAGAGATACTTTTAATATTGAGTGCGAGGGAAGCCTTTTGTGTGTTTCTTTGTCGTTGTGTGTTCCTTTTTCTTTGGGGGGTCTCAGAGAGACCATACATCTATCTGACAGGTTTTCTAGAGTCCTGTCAAAACAGTAGTGAGAAAACAAGGCGGTTTTAAGTACCTTTTTGATTGGTTATACCTTTTGCACAGACCATGATATCTGGCGGTTAAAGGTTATATTATGTAGAGCTGCCGAATATTTATAATGTGTACTAGGACTGAGTTGAAGTCTCTCCTGTGATCTGTAAGCTATAGAGACCTTGTAAATTTACACTTATGAAACATAAGAGATAAATTCTTTACTTTTTCCTTCTTATTATTAAAAGATTCTTTTAAGAGACCTGAATTGATTTTTCATTGTTCCACTTGTTTATATCCCAGGGATTGGGCTAAACTCATCCAGACTGGTGGGGAGAGACGGCAGGGGGAGAGTTGGAAATCTCTCTCTGTTTTCCTTGAAAATCTGTTTGCCTTCTTGTGGAAGGGAAGGGACATGCTTCTCTGTACTGTGATTTAAAGAGTTGATCAGTAACGCCTCAGGGTATAGCCCAGAGACGGAGAGTTGAGAGGGGGGAAAAGGAGGGGACATGGTTTAATTTCCCTTGTTTTCAAACCCGAGAAATTGGGTTCTTGGGTCCGCCAGGGAACGTGTGGAGAGTCGTGCTGTCCCAAGAACACTATATCTTTGGTGAGTAGCATGGTGACCTACTCAGATTCTAAGTCTGGTAATTAAGCCTTAGAGGATTCATTCGGTTACCCAATGATTATTGGACGCTAAGGTCCAAATTTGGAATTATACCATGACACCTATGGCTACTGAATGCGGCTGGTAGAACAGATGAATCCGGACATCAGTAAAGCGCAGGTATTCGCCCTACTCCCCCCGTCCCTGGTGGAGGCAGGATAGTGCCAGGATAGGAGCGTGGTAAATAACCGTCCTTATTCAACCCAGCCATGAGACTGCTCCTATCTGATAACGTGACTGAACTACCCCTCGGCTGGCCTGAGGTGAGGCTGGCCGGAGGGAGGTGCCTGGTAAAAATAGAATGATTCCTCGATCGTTCCAGAGATGGTACAGGACATGGGCTGGTAACCGTCTTCATCAATAGCAACTGGGGGCTGAGCTCAAATCAAGCCCCCTCCCTTTTCAGTGCTAAGAAAAGATTCGACCTGCCTGGACTATCTAGCAGTGGGATGCTGGGCCTCCTCTCCCCCGAGCCACCGCTAATGTCCTGCCTGACTATCATAGCACTGGGAGGCTGCCTCCCCCTCCATCTTATCTCACTAACCAATACTCAGTGTTCTTACCTGCATCCTCTTTATTACTTCATGACACAAAGATGGGAGGAGGACACTGCCACGGTACTAGCTCCAGGAGGTGAGGGTGCATGAGGGTAAGCAATGGGTGGGGTTGTTGCAGGGGCACCCCCAGTGAATGGGCATGTAGCTCATCATTTCATGCGGGATCTGACAAACGGAGCTGCGTCTCTCTGAATACACTGGTTCTCTCTAGTACACTTGCCCCATACCTAGGCAGCGAGCTGATTCTATTTTAGAACCATAAAGGAGGGATTGACTCCGGGAGTCATTCCCAGTTTTGCTTTGCGCCCCTGGCTGATCTCAGCCAGGGCACCCATGATAGCAGCACACAGAAGAGACAGATACACCGTCATCTCATGGCCATACGCTGGCAGCAGAACGGACAGAACGACTGATAACCGTCTCTTGCTATCATGCAAAAGCAAATGAGTACGTTGTGAGCGCTGAGGGTTATCGCCTCTGTCCGCGCATCCAGTACACATACGGGACTGTTTTAAAAAAAAAAAAAAAAAAAAAAAAAAAAAAAAAAAAAAAAAGAAAAAGGCTGAACTGCGCCCCTGGTTGCCGTGCTTGGCATCTGCCAGGGCAATCAGGGAAAAAGGGTGCAAATGATTGCGTCTCCATTGCTGACGACCCGGAAAGAAGGAATGAGACGACATATTTACCCAGAACCACCCACTCGCGTGACAATGATTTTTGCCCACGCAGCCACATGGATCCTTACCCAGAACCACCCGCAACAATGATTTTTGCCTCATCAGCCACTGGGCTCTCAACCCAGAATTCTAAGGGGCGGGAGAGACTGCGGGAACTATGGGATAGCTATGGAATAGCTACCCACAGTGCAACGCTCCGGAAATCGACACTAGCCTCGGACCATGGACGCACACCGCCGAATTAATGTGCTTAGTGTCGCCGCGTGCACTCGACTTTATACGATCTGTTTTATAAAACCGGTTTATGTAAAATCGGAATAATCCTGTAGTGTAGACATACCCTATGGTGCTTGACGCTATGGAAAATTGTTGGCGATAGGCTGCCCGAAGGTCCCAATATGGCAAAGGTCACAATATATTGTGCATGCATACGTCAATTGTGAGGGAGGAGCCAGATCCTCCTCCTCCTCCTCTCTGCACTGAGGCTGTCAAGCTTTGGAACTTCTTCCAAAAACATGAGTGGGAAATAAACCCCAGCATATTACACCACGTATTCAGTCAATACAGGACAGTTCAGATAGACTTGTTCATCACAGAGTTAAACAAGAAATGTATCCTCTTCTGTTTGTAGGGTGGTCTGTCTCACCAATGGATGTATACAACAAAACATTAA
Organism: Chelonoidis abingdonii; assembly: GCF_003597395.2. Taxonomy (NCBI): domain Eukaryota; kingdom Metazoa; phylum Chordata; order Testudines; family Testudinidae; genus Chelonoidis; species Chelonoidis abingdonii. The sequence continues at coordinate 50,208,758 of NC_133771.1, forward strand.
AAAAATTAATTTAACTAAGAGCTTGATCACATTCACTATAGCCATTATAATAGCACTGACACTGTTTGGGCCAACCACCACTAAAAAGTAATTTAAGCTACACTATGCAACAATAGTTACTCCTACTTATATTACTTTTAGAATTGCAAAGCAACATATCAGGAAAATACAGAGCAACAAACATAATATGATTCATTTTTGTTTTTAAATAACCTGCAGAAATTGGAACATAACTGTGTGACTTGGATTATTGCTGCAGGCACCCAGTACTTTCAAAAAATTAGGGGAAAAAAACAACTGATTGAGTTGCAATCAAAGATTTTGAGTGCAACATGCAGCTCAAACCTAATACCTGTATATTTAATACAGTGTGTAAAAAGATGAAAAACTTATTAGCAAAAAAGTAAGGTGGTCCTGCTTTAAATCCAATTAAATTAAATCAACTCAGTATTTGTGCAAAACAAGCTGAGAGGAATGCATAGATTCATAGACTCTAGGACTGGAAGGGACCTCGAGAGGTCATCGAATCCAGTCCCCTGCCTTCACGGCAGAACCAACTACTGTCTAGACCATCCCTGATAGACATTTATCTAACCTACTCTTAAATATCTCCAGAAATGGAGATTCCACAACCTCCCTAGGGAATTTATTCCAGTGTTTAACTACCCTGACAGTTAGGAACTTTTTCCTAATGTCCAACCTAAATCTCCCTTGTTGCAGTTTAAGCCGTTGCTTCTTGCTCTATCATTAGAGGCTAGGTGAACAAGTTTCTCCCTCCCCTGATGAACCTTTAGATACCTGAAAACTCTATCATGTCCCTCTCAGTCTTCTCTTTTCCAAACAAATAAACCTGATCTTTCAGCCTTCTTCATAGGTCATGTCTCAAGACCTTTAATTCATTCTTGTTGCTCTTCTCTGGACCTTCTGGCAATTTCTCCACATCTTCTTGAAATGCGGTGCCCAGAACTGGACACAATACTCCAGTTGAGTCTACCAGTGCAGAGTAGAGCGGAAGAATGACTTCGTGTCTTGTTACAACACACCTGTTAATGCATCCCAGAATCACGTTGGCTTTTTTTTGCACAGTATCACACTGTTGACTCATATTTAGCTTGTGATCCACTATGACCCCTAGATCTCCTTCTGCCTATACTCCTCCTAGACAGTCTCTCCCATTCTGTATGTGTGAGCTGATTGTTCCTTCCTAATGGAGCACTTTGCATTTCTTATTTGAACTTCATCCAGTTTACCTCGACCATTTCTCCAATTATGTCCAGATCATTTTGAATTTTGACCCTGTCCTCCAAAGCAGTTGCAATCCCTCCGCAGTTTGGTATTGTCTGCAAACTTAAATAAGCGTATTTCTATGCCAACATCTAAGTCGTTGATGAAGAATTGAACAGAGCTGGTCAAAACAGCCCCCTGCGGACCCACTTGTTATACTTTCCAGCAGGATTGGGAGCCATTAATAGACTCTCTGAGTACAGTTATCCAGCAGTTATGCGCCCACTTATAGTAGCCCATCTAAATTGTATCTGCCTAGTTTATCGATATGGATATTCATGCCGAGACATATAAATGCTTACTAAAGTCTAGGTATACCACATCCACGCTTCTCCTTATCCACAAGGCTCGTTATCCTATCAAAGAAAGCTATCAGATTGGTTTGAACGACTTGTTCTTTACAAATCCATGCTGGCTATCCCTATCACCTTACCACTGTGATGGGCAGAGCCAGATGGCTACAGTAAGACTGAGAAACAGGTATGTTAGCCCCAGGCTAACAAATCCTAGGCCCTGGTAGCCAAATGGCAGTTGTCCAGGTTAAAAGGCACCTGGAGCCAATTAAGATCTTTCTAGAGGCAGTAGAGATAGCTACTTAATTAGAACACTGCAGCCAATCAAGGCAGGATAATCAGGGCACCTGGGTTTTAAAAAGGAGTTCACTCCAGTCAGGCAGAGGAGCAGAGGAGAAGGAGCGTATGTGAGGAGCTGAGAGCAAGAAGGCAAGAAGCTGAGAGTGAGAGAGTGTAGTGCTGGAGATTGAGGAGACAAGCGTTATCAACACCAGGAAGGTCCTGTGGTGAGGATAAAGAAGTGTTTGGAGGAGGCATGGGGAAGTAGCCCAGGATGTTGTAGCTGTCATGCAGCTGTTACAGGAGGCACTATAGACAGCTGCGATCCACAGGGCCCTGGGCTGGAACCCGGAGTAGAGGGTGGGCCCGGATTCCACCCAAACCTCCCAACTCCTGATCAGACACAGGAGGAGCTGACCCAGACTGTGGGTTCCACAAGAGGGGAAGATCACCGAGGTGAACAAATCCGATAATAAGCGCAGGACCCACCAAGGTAGAGGAGGAACTTTGTCACACCACCTTCCAAGTGTTTGCAGATGATTTCTTTAATTACTTGCTCCATTATCTTCCCTGGCACAGAAATTAAACTAACTGGTCTGTAGTTTCATGGGTTGTTTTTATTTCCCTTTTTATTGCATAATTAATTGCTTCCTTGCTGTGCTAAAATTTTCCCATAACACTGCTTAACAGACTAGTTCCAATTTACACAGCAAACACCCAATGGAAATAAAGAAATGTAAACCTCAAGGCAGATCTGTTCAAACTAGGATTTCAAGTGTGGCAAATTGCCGGCACTATTATGACGGGTCTTGCGCTTTCTCTTCTTTGGGGCGGGGTTTCAGGGTGCCATTTCTTGCCCCTGAATTGGAATATTAACTGCCTCACTAGTGTCCTAGAGAAGGGGAGTGGAGAGGGAGGGACCTGGGCCCGCCCTCTACTCCAGGTCCCAGCCCAGGGGCCCTGAGGATATTAGTAAACCACTTGAATTGACAGTTCCATCCCCTGGGCTACTTCCCTCTCCTGCCCTTCAGCTTGTGGGGGGCTTCCTGCCCTCCCTCTGCACGAGCCAGATTCCCCTTTACCTAGGGTCTTGGACTTCTTAGCCCACCGCAGCACTTTTCCAAATTTTCCTCTGCTCTAACACCAATCCTTTTTGCTCCAACTCCTCCCCTGTCTGATTGAAGCAGGGTTTTTTTTATCAGGTGACTGACTGCAGGTGCTCTCATTGGCTTCAGATGCTCTAATTAATCTATAGCAAACTTTCTTCCCTCTACAGGGAATAAGGCTCCCTTCTAACCCTCTCCTGCTGCCCTCTGGCCATGCTGTATCACACAAGCGATTAAAAAAATTAATCACAATTAATCACATGATTAAAAAAATTAATTGTGATTAATTGTATGATTAAACAATAATAGAATACCATTTATTTAAGTATTTGTGGAGGTTTTCTAAATTTTCAAATATATTGATTTCAATTACAACACAGAATATAAAGTGTACTTACTGTATTCACTTTATATTTATTTTTGATTACAAATACTTGCACTGGAAAAAGCAAAATAGTATTTTTCAATTCACCTAATACAAGTACTGTAGTGCAATCTATTTATCATGAAAGTTGAACTTACAAATGTAGAATTATGTACAATGAAAACCTGCATTCAAAAATAAAACAATGTAAAACTTTGGAACCTACAAGTCCATGCTCAGCTGATTGCTCAGACCAGGGGTCCCAAACACGGTGCCTGCGGGCGCCATGGCGCCCGCAGAGGCATCTAAATGCGCCCGCGTCCTGGCCAGCAGTCGAGCATCCGCCGAAAAGCCACTGAAATTCTGCGGCATTTCGGTGCCGCCCCCTCTGGATGCTGCTGCTTGCAGCCAACAAGCGATGTCATCCAGAGGCATTGCCGCCGATTTCGGCGGATGCTCGACCGCCGCCACAGTCCTTCGTCTGCTGCCCGCAAGACGAAAAAGGTTGGGGACCACTGGCTCAAACAAACAAATTTGTTTACATTTGCAGAAGATAGTGCTGCTCGCTTCTTGTTTACAGTGTCAAAAGTGGGACCATATGATCCAGCTGCCTTAGGCCCCAAAAGCAGTCTCACCAGTAGTTTTCTTGTAATTTTACTGGTACAGGGTTATTCTTGGGTCACTTACTTATGTCAACCCTTCTTTAGGCTTAAAGCCTGATGTGGCTAAGGTAACATCTTCAAGGCCTCAGCCCGTAGGCCTTGCTTTATAACCTTACTTTAATATGCCAAATACACACTCTTCACTCATAAATATTTGTCAACCATATATCCCTGTAATACTATCCTACTTATTCCTATGTCTTTACCTACAACTTAAATCTGTTTATCACACATTGAGTGCATATGAATTAACCACAACAATAGATAGCACAAGAAAATGATTATATAAGGTGATTAGCTACATCCTTCAGATGCCTCAATGTCATTTTCTGTCATGCCTACAAAAAAAATGATGACACTGCTGGTGTGCTGAGATTATTGGCTACTGTACTAACCAATATTATCTCATTGTTTGCTTGTACTCCTCCATTGGTTTGTTTGTATCCATCTGTTGTCTCTTGTCTTATACTTAGATTGTAAGATCTGTGGGGCAGGGACTGTGTTTTCGTTTCGTGATTGTACAGCACCTAGGACAGTAGAGTTCTGGTTTATGATTAGAGCTGCCAAACACTACAGTAATACAAATAATTGATGATAATAGTAAAATACCACTCAACCGATTTTCATTGTATCTGTTGTCTGGAAATAGAAAGTAAGTTTTCCAAAAATGACAGTAACCCCAAGAAGTATGACTAATTCTCTAGTGTCTGCCAAAAACAAGACTAGAGAAGTAAACAAGGGTTTGTTTTAACTGTGGTTTAAACAGAAAGAGTACATTGTACTACAGTAACATCATCTCTCAATTGCATGTTTTATACAAAATAAAATATTGCAAGTACCAGAGAATAAACAGTAACATCCAACATTCTCTCTTAGCCTTATCCATTCTTTTTGGAGTTAATCATTGAGTGCCTGATGATATTTACAGCACTAATTTTTGTCAGAATTGTCTCCCTTAATCAGCATTCCACAAAATGTTTTATTCTTATGCAATATTTTGCAGCTTCATTGAGTTTAAAGCTGATGCTTGCAAATTAAGTTCAACAAAACTTTACACAAATTCTACTTATTTTATTACTTTTTATATCCTCTGTCTCAATCTGAAAAAATCCTGTTTTCAAAGATCAAAAAAGAAAAATACTTGATTACTGAATGCGTGTAGAATCCTCACCTTAACTCTCTGTTCTTCTAAATACACAGTCATGGTTTTAATAGATTGGTTTCTAGTGGGTATTCTGTAACATGTTTCAGTACAAATGTTCTCATTTTTCTCTGTTAAATTCAAAACTGCATACAATCATTGTCTCAGTAGCCCCCAAAAGATTCTTTTCTTTCAGTGTCCAGTGGGGTGCCAAAAATCTTTACATTCCTAGTGAAGCCTGGATTTTTAATTTTTTTTCCTAGTTCTATCATGTAACTCAGTGTTTTTTTTCTTGTCTATGGTTTGGATGTAAAATTCTCAGTTCCTAAATTTAATTTGCTGCAAAAGTAGCAAGGTTATCTATTCCTGCATTTATGAAAATTTCTTTTTTTAACTAACTTGACTAAACAGCTTATTTCCTTTTTTTCTTTCAGCCATTCCTATGTTGGCCCAGATTACAGCATACAAAAAAATATTGGGAAAATTTCATTAGAACACATTGATGCTGTAAGTACTTTGTGCTCATCATTTGGTTGCTATAAGATCGTTGTTGCCTTTCACACGTATTTTTAAAAACAATTAACAGTTCATCCAGTAGGGTATGTCTGGCCGCCTTAATTCTTTATTCTCCCTATCCATAAAAGCTGTGACTAAACTGTCTGCTTTGTCTCTTCACTAGTAGTTCTCAAACTGTATTTTGAGGACCAGTTCAACAGAATTGTGTCACATAAAAGCTAAAATGCAGCAAAGTTAACCTGAAGTGCAGCTTGTGAGAAATTAGAGTGGGACTACTTATGAGTTGGTGTTAATTTTTTTTTAAATTTTACCTCCCGTTGTTTTTCTTATTCATTTTATAGTCTATTTTGTCTGCATAATTGGTCAGTTTTCCTGTGTTTTGGGTTTTTTTTTCAAATAACATAAAATATTTTTTTAAAAATATAGATCTATGAAAGTTTATTGTAAAACCTCAATAATTGGCAGAAGGAATCAGGAACAAGTGGGGGCAAGTGGCAGGAAATTTGGAATTTCGCCTAAATGCTACATCAGAAGAATGAATCTTAGGTAGAGAGTTGCAGCATTAGAATTAAATGCACCTCCAAAACCAAGATTATTGACATTCCTCCTTTTCATCCAGCCGGTTTGAAACACCTGAGTATGTCACTTGTTTCAAATTGGGTAATTGATCTCCCACAGAACAGGAAGGTTTAGGCTTCTACTCCAGTCTCTCCTCAGTGCCCTAGGATTTCAAAGACAAAAGAAAGCTCTGTCAGAGGTACTTGAATCGATTCCTCCAGAAGCCATGGTTCAGGATGGAAACCCTAAATTCCACCATAGCAGCAATTCCAAAGGAAACTTTTTCTGTCATTAATTTATCTGTAAAACACTTATCTGCACATTGTTCTATGAACTTCCTGGAGAAGATACCAGATTCACATACAAAATATGATGTTACCGGTATGCTGCTTTAACTTTTTGGACTACCTGCCTCTCTAAGGATGTTAACTAAAGTGCTAGTAAACATTGTATTTTCCTCTGGTAGAAAAGGGTTCACCCATACCCATTCCAAAACAACCTGCTCATTGGAGCACTGCTCCTGGAAATGTCCCATTGTGGAATAACATGGATTGGACAACTCCACTAAGACCCAAGTGGTGATATGCAGCTGATATTACTTCTGGGAGTTATAGATATCAGTCTTCACAGAAATTTTGTTCCTATCAGAGGGCAGGATTCAGAAGCTAGTGGCCAAAGAGCACAATGTCATCCATTCTTCAGTGACTCTATCTTGGCTTTGATGTCTTGAAGCAGAATGAACGTCTCTTCACCAACATACTGTTGTCAGTGAGATTCCACATACCTTCTCCAGAAGTTTCTTCTTATTCCTGTTTTCCTTTGTCCCATTGCCAAGAGTACTCAGAAGGCCAAGTATGTTAGAATCAGAGAGGGTTTGTGGATAAAATCTATGCCAGCTTAAAGAGCCAGCACATCCTTCGGCCTGCGCTGCTTCCTGCAGTCCCCATTGGCCTGGAACGGCAAACCGCAGTCAGTGGGAACCGCAATTGGCAGGAGCTGCGGACGCTGCAGGTAAACAAACCATCCCAGCTGTCAGAGGATTTCCCTGATAGGCTGCGTGCCAAAGGTTGCCGATCCTTGCACTAGATTCTCATTCTGGCTATGTGCCTCTAATTTTCTTTATTCCTCAGTGAAAGGGAAAAAAATAGCAAATCTGTTTTCTCAAGCGCTGCATGCAAAGACGAAATAAACATCATAGCAGCTGGTGAAGAGAACAAAGGACAATCCAGGAAAATGGAGTCTACAGCACAAGGTCTTTGAATGGAGAGTCGGGTCCTGAGTTGGACACCTGTCAATGGACCCTTTTGCAACCAGAACCCTGTAGAGAAACCAAAGTCTTTTTCCAGAGTAATAGGCTGTAGCTATAATAGTGGACTTTGTCCCCTGGCCAAAAATATGATTGTCGTTGTTTTTTTTTACTGTTCATGATTCGTTCCTGAATGGACAGACCGATGCGCACACACAAGAGAGACAAGTATTCCCACAATGCCTAAGGAGGTCCTGGTTCTCATATCTAAGGGTTGGTCCACACTACAGCTGGAAGTCGACCTCAGTTATGCTACTTCAGTTGATGTAACTTAGATCGGTTTACAACGGAGTCTACACCATGCTGTGTCAATGGGAAACACTCTCCCACCAACTTACCTTACTCTTCTCGGTGAGCTGAAATACAGAATTTGATGGAAGAGTGCTCTGCCATCAACTTAGTGGGTCTTCACCAGAGCCACTAAATCTACACCTCTGTGTCGGTCACAGCAGTGCTGATCTAGCCATAAGCATAGACATGGCCTAATTCAGGCAGCAACAACTCAATTATGCATTCTCTACACAAGGATCTGCTGCTGAGGACAAAACTGCACCCAACTGCAGAAAAAGTTAAACAACTTACATGATATCTGAGAGCTAACAATTGAAATAAGATTATCAGATGTGTTTATAATACACTTTCTTTTAGCTTTGAGAGAGTATTCTAGAAATGGGGCATCTTCAAGGGGCTAATCTGTTTGTAGGGCATAGTGTAAGTAGTAGGGATGGATCCAGTCAATGCAAAGGCAAAACAATTTTTTTCCAGAATTTCTACAGAAAAGTTTTAAAATGGGCCTAAAACTTACCACTGTAAAATTCAAGTGGTAGTCTTTTCTCACTAGACACAACAAGCTGATGCAGGATTGTCCTCTTATCTAGATGCAAGAAGATTTCTTACAGCTGCTGTACTTCTTAAATCCACATCAATGAGGAAAATTTCCTCCTGGGAAATAAATCGTAATAAATCGTGTATTAAATGCTTTCCCTAAGCATTTCTTTGAGCCCTTGTCACAAGTGCCCATAGATTTTCTGTCCTGCAGCATTACTGCACCCCTCATGAAGGGAAAATTGTGCTAAGCGTTAACCTTTATTCCCGAGATAAACCTTGTTAGAAGAAATTATTTTGTTTCCACCTTTTTTGCCAGCTGCAAAAACCTTCAACTCTGGCATACTCTTGATGTAATAAGTACTATTCAAATCAACACTGACTGCACTATCCAGTCCAGGAAAGCTCTAGCTCTGTTGGTCTAAAACCCCCATCATAAATTAAAAAAAAAACACTCTACATCTACTGCTAAGGGTTCAGTTACTAAAGTAGTTTCAGAAGTTTTCAGAGAGACAAACAGTTTTTTCCCCTTTGAACTGTTGTTCTCTTTCATTCAGACCCATTGAAGTTTCATGACCTGAAGGATTATACTAACATACAAAGAGAGATGTAGGGTAGCCACCTGGTCATGTTTTTTCACACCTTTACTGTGTTTTACAAGTTAAATGTGCAGATCATCTCAATCTTTGTCATGGGAGGAATGGATTTACATTCTGTGCTCACCCAGCAACTGAATGTATTTATTTAAAAATATCTTTCTTCTTCCTCGGTCTCTCTGACCCCTCTTCCTGGTGACACACTGCTATTGAACATCCCATTGTAATGGATCTGTGGACTTTCCCTGCAAAGAAGAATAAGAACATTTTTTTACCTTACCTGAAAATTTCCTTTCTTCTAGCAGGAAGGTCCCTAGATCCAACCCACCTGTCATAAGGTTATAGTTCTGGGGAACGCTGGACAATATTGGCACAAGAACAAATGGGTGTAAACTATCCATGAATAAATTCAATCTGGAAATTAGAAGAAGGATTTGAACTATCAGAGGATTGAGATTCTAAAAGAGCCTCCCAAAAGAAGTTGTGGGGGCAAATTTAATTAGTTTTAAGAGAAAGCTGGATAAATTTGAATGGAATTGTATGGTGGGGTTTTGATGGTGGGAGGCAGAAGGGTGCCTTCTGGTTTATGTCTGATGTTCTTGTAATCTCATGCTTCAGGGCTTCATCTGACCACCAGCAATGATCACAGGGGGATTCTGTGTGCAGATTTTTGTCATCTTCCTTTGAAGAATCAGAGATGGCCACGTTGGGAGATGGGATGAGGAGGGCCAGTGCTTTAGGTGGTGCTGAGCATTCTCTCTCTTGCTCAGGTGCTTTGCTGTCTTATTCTTGCTCACGTGCTCAGGGTCTAACTGATTCCTGTGTGTGGTGTCGGGAAGGAATTTTACCCATGGTCAGATTGGCAGCAATCATGGTTTTTTTTTGTCTTCCTCTGTAGCATGGGATGCGTGTCACTTGCTCGAAATATGTGGGTTTATTGCATATAATCCATTCTCTACCATTGCAGGGCCCTTGTGTATTGGAGCACCTGTTATCTGTCTGTGGCACATAGTAGTTTAGTTTCCTGTGGTCTAATTTCAGTTATTGGGTTTAGTGTGCTGGTGCTGAGTGATGATAGCTTGTGTTGACAGGAGGTCAGATTGGATGACCTGGTGCTCTCTTCTGGCCTTAGATTCTGTGACTCTTTGATGCTGTAACTGTCATAGACACCTTCATTTGCTTTGGGGTACAATCCTCCAAGGAGCTACAAGCAGGCGTAAGACCCGTTGTAATGGTTCTGCAGGGGTTTTTTTGCTTTAAGAAAGAAAATTATCAAATATACTTTTGTTACTTAGTAGCTTTCCACTTGTGTTACTCTATTTTATGTTTTTGTCGTTGGAAGACTTATTAGATTTAAAGGTTCAAGGACATATTTGAATTATCTGCAGTCCAGTACATTTTATTTCCCACAGCCATCCAAGTGGAGTTAATTAGTAATCCCAATAAACATATACCCTACCAGTCAATTGGCCAGTCTCTTACTTACATATTTTCTTATTCTTGCAGCTTTCTGTTAAATCATTTCCTCTTTGCATGAGACAGCTGCACAAAGCCCTGCGCGATAACCACCATCTCCGTCATGGAGGCCGTATGCAATATGGACTGTTCTTAAAAGGCATTGGCTTAACACTGGAACAAGCTTTGCAATTCTGGAAGTCTGAATTTATTAAAGGAAAAGTGGATGCAGACAAGGTAAGTTTTTAAAACAAGGCTAAATATCAAAATGCAAGGATTTCTTAATATGCTCTGTGCTTCATACCACATTTCATTATTAACTGGAAACTATTTTACTAAACATTAGTGTAAAAACTAGGATAATGCACCTTTCTAAGTATTTTTATTCTTTTGGGTACAGTTTTGCTTTTTAACAAAATGTTGTTATCTTTGTTTGTCTCAACCATTGCAATGAGACATGTGAAAAGAGAGGCAAGTCCAAGGAAAGCCATGTTCTAAACCAGACAGAGCTTTATAGGTTAGAACTGGCACGTTGTATTACACCACTAACAGCTGGAAAGCCAATGCAGTTCAGAAATGAAATGGCAGGAAAGTTGCTGTATTTTGTACTAGCTGAAACTTTGTAATAGTCATTATTATTATTTGTATTCTCAGAATGCCTGAGAGTGTTAGTTGTAGACCAAGACCCCATTGTGCAAGATGTTATACCAAAAGGTAGTCACTGCCCCCAAGAGCTTACAATCTAAGTATAAGATAAGAAGCAGCACATGGATATAGACGGGGGAAGAAAAGGAAACAATGAGACAGTTTTGGTCAGAATGATAGGCAGAGGAACTGGGGCCTAACTGTTAAGTGTTTTCTAGGTGTCATAGGAAAGGGAGTTTTAAGTAAGATAACATGTTAGTTTTGTGGATATTTACAGAAAGCTTCTCCCATGGGTGAGGGGCAGCATGGGAAAAAGCATGAAGGAATGCTTTTTGAAAACGTAGTAAGTGGGTGATGGAGGCTGGCATCATGGGGCTATCATTGGGTGTTGACATTCTGATAGTGAGTAATAAATAAGTAGGATGGGGTAGAGCCTTATAAGTGATGACAGATAATGTAAATATCATGCAATAGAGAAGGGGGAGCCAGTGGAACACAAGAACATAAGAATGGCCATTGTGGGTCTGGCCATGGTCCATCTAGCTCTGTATCCTGTCTTCTGACAGTGGTCAATGCCAGGTGCTTCAGAGGGATTGAACAGAACAGACAATTAGGTGATCCATCCCCTGTCATCCACTCCCAGCTTCTGGCAATCAGAGGCCAGGGACACCCAGAGCATGGAGTTGCATTCCTGATGGTCTTAGCTAATAGCCATTGATGGACCTATCCTTCATGAACTTATATAATTCTTTTTTGAACCCCATTATGGTTTTGGCCTTCAGATTATCCCCTGGCAACAAGTTCCACAGGTTGACTATGCATTGTGTGAAGAAGTACTTCCTTTTGTTTGTTTTAAATATGCTGTCTATTAATTTTATTGGTTCTTGTGTAATGTGAAGAATTAAATACCACTTCCTTATTCACTTACTCCACAGAATTCACAATGTTATAGTCTTCTATCATATCCCCTCTATATCGTCTCTTTTCCAAGTTGAAAAGATCCAGTCTTTTTAATCTCTCTTCAGACGGAAGCTGTTCCATTCTCCTAATTATTTTTGTTGCTCTTCTCTGTACCTTTTCCATTTCTAATATATCTTTTTTGAAATGGGGTGACCAGAACTGCACACAATATTCCAGATGTGGGCATATCATGGATTCATATAGAGGCATTATGATATTTCTGTCTTATTATCTATCCCTTTCTTAATGCTTCCTAAGAGTCTATTAGTTTTTTTGATTGCCGCTGTATGTTGAGTGGATATTTTCAGACAACCATCCACTGTGATTCCAAGATGTCTTTCATCTGCTAATTTTGCCACCTCACTGTTTATTCCTTTTTCTGGATTATTTATTAATATGTTCCAGTATAGACCCAGGGGAACTCTGCTATTTACCTCTCCCCATTCTGAAAACTGACCATTTATTTCTACCCTTTGTTTCCTATTTCTTAACCAGTTAATGATCCATGAGCGGATCTTTCCTCTTATCCCATGTTATCTTACTTTGCTTAAGAGCCTTTGGAGAGGGACCCTGTCAAAGACTTTCTGAAAATCTAAGTACACTATATCCACTGGATCACTCTTGTCCATATGCTCCACACCAAAAGTAAAAGGATCAGGGTGGACTGATCCCCTCTCCAGTACTTTCTTATTGGCACATGGCATGAGTCAGAATCCTCTAGTTTCCACAGCTGATCCTTCTGTTCTCCTGCAAATATTCAACCTATATTATTCTCAGTTTTTTTTATTGTTCATTAGTGTTTCTTAGTTTCCTGGTTAGTGTTAGAATCCCCACCCTGGGGGATTTCTGTAGACACTTATGAAATGAACAGCCATTAGGGATTTTTATGTGTAGTTTTGCAAAATCTTGGAAGTTTCAAATTATGCAGATTAGGAGTACATTGAAAAACAATTCTACCTTATATCTGAAAATAAAGGATGACAAGTGCATTTGTAGTCTATAGTGGAAAAGGAAATCACTGAAGGAAAAGAAATAAAAATCATTTTTCCTACTCAAGGCCTGAAAAAAAAATTGGATCAAGTCAACTGATCTCCCTCCTTCCTTATTACTGAACTATGGCAGGGAAATCAGAGAGGACAAAGTAACTTGCATGATAAGGGTGAAGTTCAAGTACTAGAGAGGGGTTTAAACCAAAACATTTATAAATATATCAGAGGGATTACTATTAGGGAAGGAGAGGAATTGTTTAAGCTTAGTACCAATGTAGACACAAGAACAAATGGATATAAACTGGACACTAGGAAGTTTAGATTTGAAATTAGATGAAGGTTTCTAACCGTTAGAGGAGTTAAGTTCTGGAACAGCCTTCCAAGAGGAGTAGTGGGGGTGAAAGACATATCTGGCTTCAGGACTAAGCTTGATAAGTTTATGGAGGGGATGGTATGATGGGATAGCCTAATTTTGGCAATTAATCAAAGATCAATTGCCAAATTATCAACAGGTAAGTATGCCAGTGGTCTGGTATGGGATCTGAGTTACTACAGAGAACTCTTTCCTGGGTGCTGGCTGGTGGGTCTTGCCCACATGCTCAAGGTTTTAACTGATTGCCATATTTGGGGTCGGGAAGGAATTTTCCTCCAGAGCAGATTGGCAGAGGCCCTGGAGGTTTGCAGCATGGGGCACAGGTCACTTGCTGGAGGATTCTCTGCAACTTGAGGTCTTCAAACCACAATTTGAGGACTTCAGTAACTCAGACATAGGTTAGGGGTTTGTTATAGAAGTGGATGGATGAGATTGTATGGCCTGCATTATGCAGGAGGTCAGACTAGATGATCATAATGGTCCCTTCTGACCTTAAAGTCTATGAGTAAATCAAAAATCTTCTGGTGCTGTCATGTCCAAGCCACCAAAGCTAAATGGCTTTCCTCAGCAAGATGCTCAACATAAAGTATCATGAAGATGGAATTTCTTCAGGCATGTTTCCCTGGGAAATACATATAAGAACATCATTTTATCTTCTCTTAATTTCTACCTGGCAGATCTTGAGCAGGATCCACCCATACTGATAGCGCTAACAATGTTTAAAAGCTGGTTATAGTTCAAAAGAATTTAATGTTTTTGCATAACAGCTTTTAACATTGCTAACACCTAAACTGTTATTTTACACATTGTATCAAACTCCTCAGATACCAAGCTGGATAAGCAGAGGGTTTTTTAGCTAGTCAACAAGAGCTCTGTTTTTCACATGTCCACCTTTAATTTTAATTACATAATTTGTTCAAGAATTAGAAATAGTCTTGGCCACAGGAACCTTAAAGGTGTGTTTTAGGTGTTGAAAAATGTAACATTTTAAATTGTTAATATCTTAGCTTTTTTTCCCTCAGACCTGTAGTCCTAGAGGAAGAGTCTTCACGTATGTAATGACTAAACTTGATAAATCAGATCATGACAATGTCATATGTATATCAGTTTGTTAATAAGCTAGTGGATGCATTGAAAATTACTTTGCCTTAAAGGACGGAGCCAATGTAAAACAGAGATGCAATGTGTCAGCTAAAATGGGCATGTGTGATTTCAGAAGGCAAATGTTGAATTGTAAAAGATACCTACTGTACATAGCTATAGATACTGATGAAATGCACAATATGAGTATGGACTCTTTGGTATAGTTTAGGTCTTTGACATACAAGTAGGATCCACACTTGGAAGGTTACATCAGGAAGAGATTTATTTGGTACAATTTCACAACCTTGTTATAATCTTTGTCAGAAGAAAGAAAGAAAGCTGTGCCATTTTCAGCTCTTGATTAAAATCTTTTTCAGTGAAAAATAGTGCCATGGTATTACTCATGTATTCTTGGGATAATAAGGATGTAATGTCCTATTTTGACCTTTCAAAATGCTGTGTTTTGATTGCTTGTCAGTATGTTTCTTCCAATGTTACAGTCTTATTAACCGTGGAAAGAGAATAGAATGAGAAGCAGTTAAGATACAGAATACTGAGGAAGATCAAAGTAGTAACTTGTGTTATTCAAAGAACATAGCATACATTAATATTTTTTATATTTCATCATTATTACATCAGTGCCTAACAAGAATGCTGAAGTGGTACATATTTAACTCATCATCATGACAATTCAGAGACTGTAATCTGCATATCTTCAGATTTTGTATTTGCCAGAAGGTATAGCTACTGCAATCTGAAAGGCTACATATTTCCAGTGTCTTTAGAAATATTTT
Organism: Chelonoidis abingdonii; assembly: GCF_003597395.2. Lineage (NCBI taxonomy): Eukaryota > Metazoa > Chordata > Testudines > Testudinidae > Chelonoidis > Chelonoidis abingdonii. The sequence goes on from NC_133771.1 coordinate 50,223,987, forward strand.
AGAATAGGAAGAATTAAAACATTGTATCACAATCCCCAAAATAGATATTTCAATAAAAGTGTATATGACTGAGGGTCAGCTTATACCAGCATTACAAAACTTCATAGATTTTTAGGCTGGTCTACACTAGAAAATTTAACTGTCTATTTAAGTACATCAATCAGCGATGTGAAAAATCCATACCTGAGTGGCAGTGTCAAGCCAAAATAAGTCCCCAGGTAGACAGTTCTAGGTCATGTCTTCTGTTGACCTAGCTACTGCTCTCAGGGAGGTAGATTACTTATGTGATGGTAGAATCCCTCCCATCCATGTAGGTATTGTCTACATGAAGTTCTACAGCAGCCCAACTGAGCTGCTGTCTCATTTTAAGTGTAGATAAATCCTTAGATTCATAGATTTTAAGACCAGAAATGACCATTAATTATCATCAGTCTGACCTCCTGCATAACATAAACTAAAGGATTTCTTGTTAATTTCTGCATCAAACCCATAACTTGTGTTTGATCTATAGCATATCTTTTAGAAATCTTGATCTACAGCCTGCAAGTGATGGAGAGTTTGAATTGTTAATGTTTAGTAGCACTTTTGGTGCCTTATTTCTAGTCTGAATTTGTCAAGCTTCAGCTTCTAACCATTGGTTCTCATTATGCCCTTTTCTGTTGGATTACAGAGCTGTCTACTATAACAAATCTTTTTCACATGTAGGTACTTCCAGACTGTGATCAAGCTCTCAGCTTTCTCTTGGATTAACTAAATAGACTTAGCTTAGTCTCTCAATATAAGGCATGTTTTCCAGACCGTTAATCATTCTTCTAGCTCTTTTCTGAAGCCTCTCCAATTTTTCTATATCCTGTTTGAATTGTTGGCAACAGAACTGGAGATTGTATTCAGTAATGGTCTTACTAATGCGATATATGGAATACCATCTCCCTATTCCTACTTGATATTCCCCTGCTTACACTTCCAAGAATTACATTTGCCCTCTTAGCTACAGCACTGCATAAGAACATAAGAATGGCCATACTGGGTCAGACCAAAAGTCTGTCTAGCTCAGTATCCTGTCTTTTGACAGTGGCCAATGCCAGGTGCTTCAGAGGGAATGAACAGAACAGGTAATCATCAAGTGATCCATCCCCTGTCTCCCATTCCCAGCTTCTGGCAAACAAGAAACTAGGGACACCATCCCTGCCAATCCTGCCTAATAGCCATTGATGGACCTATTCTCCATGAACGTATCTAGTTCTTTTTTGAACCATTATAGTCTTGCCCTTCACAACATCCTCTGGCAAAGAATTCCACAGGTTGACTGTGCATTGTGTGAGGAAATACTTCCTTTTGTTTGTTTTAAAACTGCTGCTTATTAATTTCATTTGGTGACCCCTTGTTCTTGTATTATGAGGAGTAAATGTCACTTCCTTATTTGCTTTCTCCATACCCATCGTGATTTTATAGACCTCTATCATATTCTCCCCAGTCGTGTCTTTTCCATGCTGAAAAGTCCCAATTTTATTAATTGCTCCTCATTCAGAAGTTTTTCCATACCCCTAATCATTTTTGTTGCCCTTTTCTGAACCTCTTCCAATTCCAATATATCTTTTTTGAGATAGGGCGACCACATCTGCATGCAGTATTCAAGATGTGGGCGTACCATGGATTTATATAGAGGCAATATATTATCTGTCTTATTATCTATCTTTTTCCTAATGATTCCCAACATTGTTAGCTTTTTTTTTTAAACTGCTGCTGCACATTGAGTGGATGTTTTCAGAGAACTATCCACAATGATTCCAAGATCTCTTTCTTGAGTGGTAACAGCTCATTTATACCCCCATCATTTTATGTGTGTAGTTCGGATTATGTTTTCCAATGTGCATTACTTTGCATTTATCAGCATTGAATTTCATCTGCCATTTTGTTGCCCACTCACCCGGTTTTGTAAGATCCCTTGTAACGCTTCGTAATCTGGTTTGGACTTCACTATCTTGAGTAGTCTTGTTTCATCTGCAAATTTAGTCACCTCACTGTTTACTCCTTTTTCCAGATCGTTTATAAATATTTTGAACGGCACTGTTCCCTGTACAGAGTTGTGGGATCCTGCTGTTTATCTCTCTCCACTGTGAAAAACTGACCTTTTATTCCTACCCTTTGTTTTCTAACTTTTAACCAGTTACTGATCCATGGAGGATCTTCCATCCTATCCTGTGACTGCCTACTTTGCTTAAGAACCTTTGGTGTGGGACCTTGTTAAAGGATTTCTGAAAGTCCAAGTACACTATATCCATTGGATCACCCTTGTCCACATGTTTATTGACCCATTCGAAGAATTCTAATAGATTGGTGAGGCATGATTTCCCTTTACAAAATTTTTACCCAGAAATTATGTTAATCTATATGTCTGATAATTCTCTTCTTTGCTATAGTTTCAACCAATTTGCCTGCTACTGAAGTTAGGCCTACTAGTCTGTAATTGCCAGGATTACCTCTAAGAGCCTTTTTAAAAAATGGTATCACATTAGATATCCTCCAGTCATCTGGTACAGAAGCTGATTTAAATGATACACTAAGTACCTCAGTTAGTTGTTTTGCAATTTTATATTTGAGTTCCTTCTGAACACTTGAGTGAATGTCATTTGGTCATGGTGACTTATTACTGTTTAATTTATCAATTTGTTCCAAAACCACCTCTATTGACACTTCTATAGAGTGTATCTGGAGAGATACAAAAAGACGGGTGACACCTGTCAAAGCAATGGGCTAGGAGAATGATCTTTTCATCAGGATTTTAAAGTCTGGGAGTCTATAAGGATACAAGTGGGCCAAGATTGCATTTGTCCAGGCTGGAGAAAAGGATATTGCAGTAATTGAGACGTGAGATGATGAAAGCCTGGTAAAGAGTTCAGCTGTGTGGATGAATAAGAGAGGCCATATCTTAGAGACGTTATGCAGAAAGAATGTGAAAAATTTAGATATTGCCTGGATGTGAGGATTGAGGGTGAAGTACGAATTGAAGATGGTGCCCAAGTTACAGGCCCTGAGTGACAAGCAGGATGGTGATGGTGTCCTCTGTGATCTTTTTAAGGGCTCATCTACTCTTGAAAATTTACCAAATAACTATCCCTGAATAATTATTTTAGTATTAGCCTGTGTGGACACTCTCTTATTCTGGAATAAGTTTTTCTTTTTCTGATTTAGCTAATCCCTTTGGAAGTGGATTAAGTTATACTGCAAAAAGGCACTATTATTCTAGAATAAAAGCATCCACCTAGTGACTTATACTAAAATAACTATTTTGGAATAGTTATATTGGTAAATTTCCAAGCATAGTAAAACTCTAAGAGTGGTCCTTGATAGAACGCATTGTTAATAGACCACCTGGAAATGGAAATGGCTTGGATGATTGTAGCAAGTCCAGTATCATCAAGGAAATTCCACAACATGGTAGCTAACTGCAAATGAAAATATTGTCTGTATCATCAATGCTGTCTCTGAATCCAAAAACAATTGGAGCTCCAAATACTCAAAATCATTAAACAAATAAAGCAAGCAATCGCTACCATTGCCAATTCTTGTCACTTTCCCCTTACTAGCATCATATGTCTTTTCTGGACTGAGTCTTAGGCCAGGTCTACACTGCGACTTTAAATCGGTTTAATGGCCGATATACCGATTTAACGCTGTACCCATTCACACGACGTCGTCATTAATATCGAGTTAAACGGCTCCTTAAATCGATTTCGGAACTCCTCCCAGACGAGAGGAGTAGCGCTAAATTCGAAAGTGATAACTCGGATTAGGGTTCGTGTGGATGGAAATCGACATTATTGGCCTCCTAGAGGTATCCATAGTTGCACCAACTGCACCGCTCTGGTCTGCAATCGACGAACCAGATGCGGAGTGCCGGCTAAAACAGGAATAAGCCCCGCCGAGACCTTTAGAATAGACATTTCTGCTTTCACAGTGTCAAGCTCTGATCAGCACGGGTGGCGATGCGAGTTCAAATGCAAAAAGTAGCATCTCTGCAATTGAAACCTTAGGGAGATACTAGATCTGATCGCTGAATGGTGAAGACAAATCTGTTTTTATCAGAGGTGTACGTTAAAGAACAGGAAATGCCAACTCCAGATACACAGCGGTGGCGTGAACAACCGTAAAAGGAAGCCAGAGACTGCAAACGATGCCATGGAGGGAGGGGGGTAATGAGGACTAACAGCTAACCAGTCCCTCCAACAGAAGTCTCTGAAAAACTATTTGCATTCTGGCTAGCGCCCAATGTCTGTACTTATACACGTGTCTGCGTGGTTCACCGGAACAGCTCGCAGTCTCTTCCCTCCCCAGCACGTGAAGGAAAATAAAAAAATAAGATAATCCTTGAGTACTGTAATGTCACCCCTCTGTGTACTGAATGCTGCTGGCAGAGAGTACGCGAGGTGTTGACAAACGGTCCAGGATAACTGTTCGTGATCTCAAGGTCCAGATGCTTGTGCTATGCGTTTGCTCAATCACTCGGGAAAAAGGCGGCCAAAAGGGTTGTCTGCCTGCCCTCAACAAAGGGAGGGGTGAGGCCTGTACCAGCACCACCAGGGGCATATGTTTCTGCCCCATCCAGCACTGTGCTCTCACCCGGAAGTGGGGAACTATGGGATAGCTGATGGAAAAGGGAACAGCTACTCACAGTGCACTGCTCCTGAAATCGATGGTAGCTTTGGACCATGGACGCAAACAATCGATTTCGTGATCCCACTGTGGATGCGCTAAACCGATTTTATTAGATCTGTTTTGTAATATCGGTTTAAGCTAATTTGAAATAATCGTGCAGTGTAGACGTACCCTTAGCTAGGTCATTCTCCATCTTTACTATATCTTAGCCAAGAACTGTGAAAAGAAGGAATTTTCACTGTCCAGACATGATGAAAGGGAAACAGAGCTAAGTTTTATATGCCTGTTGTTATCACGATGTCCCATAATTCTTAGTGATAATCTCCAGTGGCTTCATATAGATATCATACAGGAGTGGTGACAGAAAAGTGGAACCCTCTGGGACCCATTTGAGTCAGTTGTTAGAGGTGTTAGTATGGACTTATGAACTTTCCTTTCATCAAGGAAAGGATCAAATAAAGAATGTTGTCTCCACACTGTTTCCAGTCCTGAAATCATATTGATGATTTCAGAAAGCCAAAAGAACCCTTATACATTTAATATGAAAATATAGGTAAACAATATTCTTACTAAAAATTTACTTAGTCTACTTCATATAATTACTTTATGATGGAGTATTATGTTTTATTATAGGTGGTGCAGATAGTGATGCCTATAGTTAAGGTTATTGGACACTTTACATTATAAGACCCAGTTTTCAGTTACCAGTACTTATAATTTTGCAAAACATAAACCATTCTGGTTGAAATTTCTTATTTCAGGTGTTTGTCTCCTGCTGAATTTTTTCTGGGAAGTTACATGTAAGATGTTCAAGCCATTTCCAAAAATAGATGACAGAAAAAAATTGTCCATGTTTAAGAAAAAATGAAATAAAATTTTTTACAACCTATTTACAGTGTTGTTGACAAGCTGCAGAATCCCATGCTTTGTTGAGGGGATACCCTGGTGTCAGGGATATGTGTTTTGCGATCCCTATGAAAATTCTCCCAAATTTGGGCAAGTTTAAGCCTCTGAAAAATCTATTTGTCCATGCTCAGAAGAGACTTGTTAGCGTTTGGTTGCAAAATTTTCCAAAGATTCCATCTGCGCTGAGCATGCTCCAACCCAGGGCTACAGGGGCTGAGCATGACTTTCTCTCTGATTGCATCTGCCAGCTATAGGGGGCCAATGTGTATTGGACTCAAGAGCAGGGAGACTCTCTCAACCTTTCCTATATTCTAAATATCTGACTACAGATGCCCAGGCATTGTGGAAGAGAAAAAAGAAGCAGCCTTACTCAGATACGCAAGGGTAAGAGCTCAGAGAAAAAGAGGTTACGAGCAGGAGCCAAGCTGGAGAGGGGGCCGAGAGAAGTTGGGCAGAAGGGGAGAGTGAGAAGTTGGGGGGATCAGAGGCAGAAAGGTGTGTAACCACAAGAACACACTCCCCTTGAAAAATGGATTAAAAGCCAAGATTCCTCAGTCTCAGCATTTCTTTTCTGTCTAGCAAATAACTGAGATACTCACTGGTAAAGTGTCTCTCGTCCATCCCCCTGTAGTGCTACAGTTAATTCTGTTAGCTCAAGTAATAGAGAACTGTGCTGTGAATCTAAAGATCGGAACTCTGCTGATGACCCATGTGGGAAATAATAACAGTATGAAATTTTTGATTTTTCTATGTCAATTTTTAAAAAACTTAGGAAATTACATCCTAAGATACCTAAGTTAAAAAAACACTAATGTTGCAAAGTCAACGGCTCAAAAGTTAGGAAATGCCAGAATTGAGATTGCCTGTGCAATCTTAATTTGGTCCCTTTGTGGATATATATTTTGATGCATACATTTATTTATCTGATCACATGCTAGTTTTTCTCCATGGTATCCCCACCATATTCAGTGCACAGGATGATCAGGGCCTGGGGACTAAATCTGAGTTTAATGAGGTTGTCTAGAAGATCCCCGCCTCATTTGTTGCAGAAGTTGGAAGGCATGTGGTAAAAGAGGCAGGGAACTGCAAGAAGGATTGTTTTGTGGATAATATTGAATGCAGCCTGTCAAAATTGATTTTATCTCTTCTTGTGCCACTCAGTTCCTGTATGATGCTGGGCAAGTCAGGTAAACCAAAATTTTCACAGGTGGGGCCACTGTTTTCACTGATGTCCTCATTTTCCAGATATACAACATGAGACACAAGGGGTCTGATTTGTAGAGGTGCTGAGCATTCACAGCTGCAACTAAAATCACTGGGAGTCTTGCTCTTCACCTATAAAGTTCTATATACTGCTAAATACCCTGAAAAATCTGGCCCTAGGCATCTCTAATTGGGTACCCACTTTTAACATGTTTGGCCTTAATCTCTGTGTCTCCGTCCTCCATGTGTAAAATGGGGATAATAGTATCTCTTCTCATAGGGTTGTGAAAAATAAATTCATTCATGTCTTAAAGATTCTATGATGACAGCACCATAGTGAAGTCCATGAGGAAATTAATAATTCTGTATTCAGAGCAGAGTTTGGATGGTGTGCATGAGGCCTGTCATGGTACAAATGCCCACTCTGAACCTTAGTGTCCAAGAGATGGGGTACCAGCATGAATTCCTCTAAGCTTGATTACTAGCTTAGAACCTGTAGCGCTGCCACCAACCAGGAATTTCAGTGCCTGGTACACTCTGGTCCCCCCAAAACCTTGCCCGGGGACCCCCCAAGACCCAGACCCTCTGGATCTTAACACAAGGAAAGTAAACCCTTTCCTTCACCGTTGCCTCTCCCAGGCTTCCCCTCCCTGGGTTACCCTGGAAGATCACTGTGATTCAAACTCCTTGAATTCTTAACGAGAGGAAAATGGACCTTCCCCCTCCTTCTTTCTCCCCCTCCCAGACACTTCCTGAAGAGAGAAGTAATCCTGACATAGAGAAGAAATTAGCCTTTCTCTCCCCTTCCTTCCTTTCTCCCCACCAATTCCCTGGTGAATCCAGACGCGTCCCCTGGGCTCACACCAGAATAAAAAAACAATCAGGTTCTTAAACAAGAAACTTTTAATTAAAGAGAGAAAAACAGTAAAAATCATCTTTGTAAATTTAAAATGGAATAGGTACAGGGTCTTTCAGCTATAGACACTGGGAATACCCTCCCAGCCCAAGTATACAAGTGCAAATTAAACTCCTTCCAGCAAAAATACACAATTAAACTCCTTCCAGCCAAATGCACATTTGCAAACAAAGAAAACAAACATAAACCTAACTCGCCATCTTACCTATTTGGAATCTATAAGAACCTGTATCAGGGAGATTGGAGAGAAAACTGGTTGCATGTCTGGTCCCTCTGAGCCCCCAAAGTGAACAACAACCAAAAACTAACAGCACACACAGAAACTTCCCTCCCTCAAGATTTGAAAGTATCCTGTCTCCTGATTGGTTCTCTGGTCAGGTGACAGCCAGGCTTACTGAACTTGTTAACCCTTTATAGTCAAAGAGATATAAGTACTTCTGTGCTATTAACTTTTCTTATGTGTTTATGACAGGGCCATACTTAGAATGACGGGAATAAAAATAAATATAGAATAGCTACACATTCAGTGAGCACTGCCTGCCCTGTGCACTGAATGAGGCAAGGGTCCTGTGGAAAAAAAAGTATGTGATCATGTTATTAAAGACTTTAGCATAATGCATATTCACCAGGAAGCCGAATTAAGGTTGCATAGGTAACTTTAATTATTGCATTTCCTACCTTTTGAGTGGTTAATTTTGCAATCTAATGTTCTTTTAACATACTGTTTCTATATAAACCTTATTCCGAATAAAAATGTTCACTCAGATTCTCGCACATTTTGTTCTTGTTGTTTGATGTTTGAGTCTTGATGAATAACTTTGTCAGATCCTTGTTTTTAAAAGAAAAGTGAGAATTAAATATCTGCTCTGTTTATAAAATAGTTCAGGAAATAAGGAATCAAAGGGAAGTATGGATGCTGACAATGTAATGAAATAAGAGGAAAATATATAGAACAATTTTAAAATGAGGATTTTTGTTTTCAGTTAGACAACATACTTTATAGTGGAAATAGTTATTACTATGCTTTCATTGTTTTCAGATTTAGCTATATGATCATTCTCTGAATGACAGCAGCAGAAACTTGAAGGAAGATGAGATATCAAAGAACAAAGAAACGATTGAAAATTAAATCCATTTCTTTGGGGCATTATACAATATTTATTCCTTTAGCAAATAGTCTGGAATCAAGATTTTGATACAGATAGATAATTTTTAATATACAACCCATCACAGTGGCTTTAACTCTGTTGTCCAGGATTCCTTTTTCCCTTTGCCACATAAATTCTAATTAGAAAATATATTATTTCTACTCACACTGTTCACTGTACTATAGTATGAAAAAAGCTGAAGCTCTTTTTTTTTTATTAAGGAAAGATCATTTCTAGTACATGGAACATTTACCAAGTAAATTGTACAGAAGAGGTTTTATGATGTCTCCAACTGTGTGCATGATTGAGGAAGACCAAATCCTTTTATATTGCAGAAAACCATGACATTTTTTTAGCATTGTGTTAAAAACAAAGTATATTTAATTTACAGTTTATCATTGTCCAAAGAATCCTTAAAGAATAAGGTTCTCAAAATAGTTTTTTGGATATTCTTATGCATATATATACAGTGGATTATGTTGAAATATATGCATCTGCTTTTACCTTCTTTCATTTGCTTGAGTCTAATTAAAAGATTTTTTTATTATTATCTTAATTATAACTAAAAGAAGTGGGTTCTAAGAAATAAATATGATCAGTATAAATAGAAAAGTCTTAAATTTATTTTAAAAAAAATCTGCCATAAGTATTCAAGTGCCCAAGAGGAATTTGGGATTTAAGGAACGTAAAACAATCTATTCCCAGGTCATTTTTTATAAGAAACTTATTTATTTGGGACTCTGTTATGAATAAATATAAAAAATTCAACCAATCTAGAAAATAAGAATGTGGAAAATGTGGAGTCAGTAAATTTTGCAGATGATTCAGCTTCAGAACTTTCAAACAGACATTCCCTAGTAGTTTTATAAGAAAACAATAATTCTTCTGAATTAACATAATCATAAAATAAATATGATTAACAAAGCAAAGCTTTACAAGTGTATAAAACAAAAATGATGCAATCTTTAGTGATTAATTCAGATTTAAGCATTAGAACTTTCCTACTATGAATTTCAGTAGTTTTCTACTTTGAACCTTTGATAGATCTAGTAACTGTGCAATCTGTAGTTCTTGTAACAAGGTGGCTCAAGTTATACAGAGGAAACAAGAGCTGGTCTGTGGGAAGGCAATTTTTGAGCAGAAGCAGTTGATACCCGAGGAGGAAGCGATGAAGTTTCATACTGAAATCCTTCTACAGAGCAAGTGCATGGCAGAGAAAGATGAGAAGTAGGGGACCCTGAAAGCGGAGGTGACTGCCTTAAAAAGGAACAGACTGTGCCACGGTGAAGGGTATAGACAGTAGAACTTGCTATGGGGCTGGGCAAGGTTTTAGGGGGCGGATGTGTGTAACAGTGTCTGCCCCTTTAAGAGCTAAGGGGCCTAGGACCAGCTAGCTTTGCTTGTAGGCAAAGACCCTTTTTAGAAGCAGGTATTTGGCCCTGGTAGAGGGTATTAGACTCAGCTGGGAAGGGCTCAGCTGATTCCTCTATAAGGCTAGAAGAGCTGCAGGAAAGAGGTTGGCTTCTGTGGCATTTCCTGAAGCAGAGGGGAGAAAAGCAAAAGAACTTTGGGTCCTTGCAGCTTGCTTTGGTCAGGGGAGTAGCTTCATTTTGGTGTTACATTGTGAGCTCAAAGGCTGAAAACTCCTTCACAGTCAATATCAGGAATTGGGAATTTCCTGGGAAATCCAGATGAGACAAACACACTTGTGTTCATTTTAACTATTATTTTTTTTATATAATTTTGATCTTCCCTTCTGGTTATCTAAAATATTTGGATCACCCAACACATTTCCTGAGAAATTAACTTCAGCAGATCTTTCTTCTGCAGTATGATCTACCAGTCTTATTTCTGTAATCTGATCTACCAATCTATGATTATCTTTGTGGGAATAGGGGGTGAAAGGAATAATCTTTTATGACATCTACAAGTCTCTTGCTTGTTTCCCCAATCCAGGAATGATTAAACACTAGGCCCAGAATCTGTTCAGGCCCGTTCTTTAGGGCACCACTTATTTTTCAAACATGAAACTTGCAAAGTAACACCAAAATGACGCTATTTCCCTGGCCATAGCAGAACTTTGTTTTTGACACAGAGTTTTCACTGCTACTGCATTACTTGTACTCTAAAATCCAGAACCTGCAACTTTTGTTCAGTCATACTCCAGCACCACCTGCCCGGAGTCCTGCTGAAATTAATAGAGATCTATTTGGGTGCAGCGGTCCACCTACATGGAGGCTATTCCAGGATTGAGGCCTAATTCAGCTTTTTCCCCACTTCATTTACATATTTCCATTGATTCCACTCTATTTCTACATTCAGATGTATAATGGTACACCTTGGTTTTCTGTCAAAAGGCTCAAAACAAAATTCCATTGCCTATGTAGCAAAGTAGTAGCTGACTCCTTATCCAATCATACTGCGCTGTGTGCCATGGTTGCCAAGGGAAACTGTGTAGGTGACCTTGAAGAAAGAGGGTTTTCTTACTATTTCCAAAGGTCTGTAAGAAATCACAGTAGACTCAGCTGTCACATTTGTCAATAGATGACCCATTTCCATCCCCTCCTTTTCATTAAGTAAAAGACTGCAAAATGGAAAGTTAGCACCACCTTTTTACCTCAAGGATTATATTACATTTGTTTTGTTAATTTAAAAATGACAATAATTCCAAAGAGGTCTGATTAAAAATGCTAGGGAAAAAATACAAATTTCTTCCTCCATGCCCTGAGATATCTCCCCAATATCTGTTATGATAAGAATTAATGCACCTGCCTCATCTCCCATGAGATCATAACAAAAAGAAAATCACCCCCTAGTAATAGCTGAAGTTGACTACAAAGAAAAAGTACATTAGAAGCAAGAAGTAGAATAAGGACAGGGTTGGCCCTATTAGTCAATGACGGGAGTGGGGTGGGGTGGGGTGGAGGAGACAATAACAGAAAATGTGGAAATGGCAGAAGACTGCCTCTTTTGTTTGTTTCACTAAAAAGTTGGTAGTGATCAGATATTTAAAAGACTGTAAGCAGTTATCTGGAAAAGATGAAATACACTGGAAATCCAAAGGAAGGAGTAACTTGATAAATTTGTATGTGTGTTTTGGTTCACTTTTTGTTGACTTCAAGGATGGGGAGATAATGAAGAGGGAACTTGAACATTGATTTGGGGTGGGTTGGTGAACCAGGACAGAGATGCAGAATTTCTCTGTGTGGAAAAAGGTGCTAAGAAAAGAGTAGGAGGATGAAAAGATTGAGACATTGATACCAGCATTGGAGGAGGAGATCTCGTCAGTATGACCATATGTCTATATATTCCTCAAAAAACATGCAGATACACTGCGTTGATGGGCAATTTATAAGAACTAGAACAGAACTGAAAAAATATTCATATGGATCTTTTAATTGTTTCCCTTTTCAGTAATAACGCATGGCTGGCACTGTGAATGTGTGTAGACCATTTGTGCTTGTTAGTGTCTAATTAGCTTTAGTTCTGCTAGGCTTGAGGATAGTGTATGTCTGAGTGAAGTCTATCTAACGCTTTTCTTTGTCTGCCTCTTGAGTTTCTGCACTCTACTAAAATGTCTCAAATTCCTGCAAATATATCTAATTTACAAACTAAAAGATACCTTATGAAAGTGAATTTTTAAATTAATCATGGTAGCTGTTTTGTTTTATGCAGTTTTGTTTCATTGTAACTGGAATTTACATGTCTGCCTAAGTGGAAAACCTTCAACCCTGTGTACAAGAGATAACATGTATTAAACTCTTGTTTTAAACCTTTTAAAATATCTTTTCAAAATATTATTTAGCTTAGAATGTATTTGTTAAATTATTTTCTTAAAATAAATATAAATCTGGAATTGGTATTTCTAGCAAAGTCAGAGCATAGTGTCTTTCATTTAAGTCACGTGCAGTTTTATTCTGATTTGTGTTGGGCTAACTTGGGCTGAATTTAAACACAAAATACATAAAGTAGAGTATAGTGTGATACACTGATACAGTTCAAATTCTGTCTCAGGCTCATCTGGTTTATCATGGCCAGATTTTGATAAAGAAACACTTGTACTTTTGGAATTAGGACTTTTTGAATGCTTTTATTTAACCATCTTGTGGTGTGGTTGATATTAGTCTTGTGATGGTAAAAGTTACTTGCCAGAGTAATTCCAGAGAACAGTAAATTTGGCTATGGTGATGTTTGTCCAGAAGTGTTTAAAATATTGTTTTATTTGGAACTCACGGTCTTCAGATTTGTCACTCTGGGTATTCAGAAGTAGGTATTAGCTGTTAGCTTGTCTCAAACTTAGGGGTATTGGTATTGCCCTGCTGTGACGTTGCAGTCTATATAATTTTATAAAAATATGCTAATGAGTGAATATAATGTAACTGGAATATGCTTCATGTAAAAGGTCTCTTGTAAGATATCATTACAAAGCTTATAATCTACTGAGTATGATCATCCTATTTGTATAAATGTATCACTGTTGTATCTGAAATATAACTTTGAGGATCTATTATAATTATGCAACGTGTGGGTCATTAATGGTGGTTTGAAATCTTGATGACTCCCATTAACCAGGACAATTGTCTGCAGATGGCTTTGTTTTATCTGTAAGTTTTCCTGTATACCTGTCTGCTGGCAAGGGGGCAATGAAGTCTTGCAGTGACATGTGATCATGTCACCTGAACTGAAATCCATCTTTAACCTAGTGCTTTTCCATTGAGNAGGGGTGGAACAGAACAAAGGGGGGGGAGAGGAGCCATCATGAAGAATCCCCTATCTACCACCTGAACTGGAACAAGAGCTGTACCAGGGGAAAGAATTGTGCCCAGGCCTGGAAGGTGTCCAATCTGAGGAAAAAACTTACTGAAGCATCTCTGAGGGTGAGTGTATCTGTATTTGGTTTGATTAGACATAGATTTGCGCGTTTTATTTATATCTCCATTATCCCTCACCCTGCCCTTTGAAGAGTCTACTTTTGGGTGAGGGAAGTTTTAAGTCTTCCCTCCCTGTGGGTTTAAATTAGCTACTCCTCATCTTCTTCATTTTCCCCTTCTCTTCATTTTCCTTAGTAATTTTGCATAATTAATCATATTTGTATATAGGAAAAAGCAACTGAACACTATTGTACAGGATAGGAGATCACTTCTGGATTAGTCCTACTGGGTTACCTTTTTCTGTGTCATAAGGGGACCTATGCCATTACAAAAAATATTGAAACATATTGTAGAAGAACTCATATTCAGGTAATACAAGAGCTTTGAGAAACAATATAAGGCAATTTCATTACATTCGCAGCAATCTAGTCTCTGTTTTAATTTTACACTAGATCCTTCAGAAAATGTAAAATTTAGGTGCAATTTTATCATCAGATGTCCTCCTGAAAGTGCAGTGATAGCATAGCACTAAACAGATGAGGCAGCCATTATATGATCTACAATAAATAAGATCCAATCTTTGTTTTATTAACAGAAGGATTGTTGGCCAGAACAGTCAGCTCTCACAGCACATTTCAGATTCAAAATCCACACATATGACTTCACCTACAGTTTTTTTAGAAAAATCCAAAACAAAGAGTTTCATATTGTGATTGTATGACCTCACGTTCTACTCTGCTAGCTTCATCTCACTTCCCACTGAATCCATCTAATCTGTGACTCACAGATGCATTGCAGACATACGTGGATTTCAGAACTGCTATTTAGGTTACTGCACATTTTCCTTAGCTGATTGCTCTCTATACAGCACCATTAAAATCTCAGTTGTGATCCTTTTCACCCATCCCAGTTGTGACCCTTTTCACCCATCTGCTTAGAGATTTCCATTAACAGTTTCTTATTGCAGTGGTTGGTCACAGGAGCTACCTGCACCATTGCTTCTCTCTAGATGGCAAGGAGATAAAAGATCTGGCCATGACTCCAAGTGGCTGCTTGAGACATGATGTATGGTTTCTGGAGTAATAGCACTCTAATGCTGATATATTTGAATTTAGGAGCAAATGGGGGAGGGGACATCGGGAGGAGGATACACAGGTAAACAGACAGGTGCGTCATGGATGCCTGCCAGGCTGTGTGGGATAGCAGTTGGAGGACTGCCAGAGTACTGTGTGGTGTCGCAGCCCTAAGGCCTCTGGTCTGACATGGCATCTGGATGGCCAATTGCTGGTCATCTAAAGGTCACACTAGCACTGTGTGCAGCACTGTAGTGCGGTGTGCAACCTTAGAGGGCCATGTGCAGGTTCCCGCTCTTTTACCTGGTCACCTAGGAGTTAGACTAGTGTCGTGTGCAGTCTCCTGCTCTTCTGACTAGCAACCCAGGGGTCAGGTTAGTGCTATGTGCATAACACCAGCGTGCCATGAGCAAAGGGGCCCAATCTGACCAATCGTAATGCAGTTCAAAGGGTCGGATTAGGGTTGTGTGCAAAACCATGCTAGTGTGCTGAGTGCAGCTTCTAGTAACTTCCAGTGTGTCGTGTGCAAACTCTGCCCACGTAGGGGGCAACAGCTCGGAACCTGGAGGGTGGGGGAGCTAGGGACCAATCAGATTTTGGCAAGTGTAAAAACGTCCCTGGAATAAAACCATGCCTCGTGCCAGGATCTGTAGGAGTATCCACGTGCTGACTGAAGGACCTGATCAACCCTTCAGCCAGGGGTCTCCTCCGGATATAGCCAGCTCGGGACGCGTTGCTTATTTTTTGCATTGTTACCCCCACGGATTCGGTATGCTTCTGGTGTCTGTATTGCTGGTCAGCTGTGCCTGGAATATGGTACTTGCCCTCTAACTTTCTGTGCTTTGCCTAGCCTCTTCTCTCTTCCTCCCCTCTCCTTTTCTTATTTGGTATACAACTGCATATGCTACTGCCTGCTATTGAAGTTCATTTGGTGTAGTTAATAATATTTGGTTAAGTGTGCACACAGTTCATTTAATTTGGTGTATTCGTTTACCTTTGGCAACAGCAGTTGGTTTTGCTGTATTTGGTTCCTTGCTAATGAATGTAAGTGGTTTGTTTTAGGTTGTGTAAAGGTTTCTTAAGCTAATGGTACTGTTAGTTGGTAAAAGTGCTCCTCCCCAGCCCATGTTGTGATTTTCTCCCTGTTAATAAACGGCCACGTGGTGTTTTGAATTTTCAGTCTGTCTGGTTTTAATTTTCCTCTCTCAACTACATACATCACCGAACCCGTATTAGGGTACGGACATGTGGCAGCATTGCATACCCACAAAATTAGTCTGCCCTAATTCAATTTGCATCAAACTTAGTAGACTTTGAAAGAAGTCTTCAGAATTCACACCAAATAGGGAGCTAGTGTGTTTTAAGGGTTTGCATCATACGTGTGGAAGCATTTTCAATCCTCACTAATGCATTACTATTGACTGATCCCCCCCACCCAACCCCTCTCCATGTAGACAAGCCCTTGATTTGGCAAACCCATTCTAGTTTGATAAATGCATAAACTAAGGATTTGTTATTCCTTGCTGTACTTTAAGATATTTCCCAGAAAATTTAAATTTGGCTGCAGAAATACAGATGGGAAGAAAGTGAATGTACAGGACAATATTTCTGTACATTGGCAGCTAGAATAGTCCACTTAGCACAACTGATTCTACTTATTAAGTAATCTTCAATCTTATGTAATATAACAACACAATAATGTTACCTGTAGACCATACAGGAGCTTCAGTTGCAGTTGAGAGAAGGATGAAAAAAATTTTTTTTTAAAACACTCTGTAGGGGACTGCGGAAGACTGTGTCACGGCCTAGCTAGAGTGTCTCCGCTTTCTCGGTGCCTTGTGAAAAGCCCCTGCTTGCTAAGTGGCCGGTCATTGTAGGACACAGCATGCCAGTTATAACTTCCTTTTAACTGGTTGAAACCAGTTTCTGTGGCCTTAGGCCAAAGGGTGGACATAGCCTGTGGGAAGTCCCTTTTTGCATATGTATGAGTTGCTTTTGTATTGTGTATATGTAGCTATATGGTCCCGGTCCTACCTTTGGACTCCGACCCAGGCTGAGCTGAGCTTTGGTGCTGGGTTCCCCGCCTAAGTGACAGCAATGCCCGGGGTCCCTGTTGCGGTTATGTCACTTTACCTTCATTAAAACCAAATAACTCACAGTGTGTGTGGGCCTCGTTCTTGCAGAGCATCCAAGCATGTTACACACTCAGTACCCAGAACATTAAAAAAGGCTTATGTGTACCTGCATGTTTCTCTTAAATCATTGCAAATTTTGACTATAAAATACAACCATCAAAATAAATTGGAAATTTTGTTATAATCTTCCTGAGGACAGATGAAAATTCCCCTTGATTTTTGATGATGAAAGTTGGTAACCTAATTTGTTACTGCTTACATCTGTGTGATGTAAATACAAGGTTTGGTACTCTTTTCCTTCCTTTATTTCTAGTTTATATTCTTCCTTTTAAGTGAAAATGACAGAACTATTTAGTAAGGATACAAATAAAAACTACTTTTGAATTCACATCAGAAAACTATCATATAATATGGCTCAATTGACAATGACTAGTCAAGAGTCCTACAACTGCAATGGTGGTGATGTTGCGAATCTGGTGTAGGTGTGTTGGTTAGGTAGTTAGTCACTTGAAACCAGCTATTAGAGGACAACACAATCACCTACTAAGCCAGTGTATTACGTACTCCTCCATTAGACAATCTTGTTCCAAGCATCTGTGGTCCACAAATGTTCAAGTTCCATCTGGCGTGCTATTTTGTAATGAACCGTGGTTGCATATACATGGAGGCAACATAGTTGCCAATGAAGATTGAATACTGAAAATTCAGAATAAAAAACACACCCCTCTATAGTTTAAGCTAAAGAAGAACTTACAAAAGTGGAGGCTGTATCTTTGCTAGGGTCAGTCACTAGAGAGAAACAGGATTATGTGCAATAAAAGAGTATATTCATATGGATTAGAATTACTCACAAACTAAGGGTTTTTTGGGCAGCCCTTATACAGTAAGAAGAAACTTTTATGGAATAAACGTCATATTAGACTCTTAGTAATTACTGGCTTGTGATTGTTGTTCTGATGTATACTCAAACTATCCCATGGATGATCTCGTGTACATAGTTGGAATGAGAGTTTCAAAAACAACCACTGAAAACTACTCTACCTTGTTTCTTGGTTGAAATTTTTTTTTTTTTGGTCTTTTGTTTTCCTGTACATTGTTTTGAAACTTGACTTTTGATTTTTCTGCAAGATTCTCTGTTTTTATTTAACCTTGTACATTTTAAGCAGTAGAAAGCTAACATGACTAATGATGTCCATTTATTTGTGGAACTGTTTGTAGTTGATAAATCTAAATGAACCATTAGTTGGTCACCTATTTTTTAAATTATAACATACAAATCTGTCCAAAGCGTATTGTTTCCTTGCCAAAAGATGTCATTTTATTTGTAAGCTTAGAAAAATGGTTATGAATGTAACTTAAAATGCTTGTGTGGAAATTCAAGTCTGATCTTTGGTTTTGAATTGTATGTTTCTATTGTTCTACTAGAAGTAAATTACTAAATTAGAAAGCCTGTCAGACATTTCTGTGAAGGCTATGATAGGACTTCAAAAAAATGTTTATTCAGTCTTCCTTCTGAATTTTTAAATGTATAATTAAAATGCTGCATATGTTCAGTGGTTAATCTCATCCCCATGAAATGTGTGTAAACGAGAATAATTATTCATGATAGCACATTATGAAAATTAATATATAAACATTAAACTTGAGCGGATTGTCCTTGCTTGCATAAATTATCAAGGGAACTAGCCAGTCAAGTTTTTGATTAAATTATATTTTGGGTTAAACCCATCATTAGAATGAAATGAGTGCTTTTATATTTTTCTTCCATCACTGACTATAAAAATTAGCTTCTGTAGAACTAATTACTATCTGTATTCCATTCTCATTACTTTGAAATTATCAGTTCAAACATAGTTGCAGTAAGACACAGTATGTGAATTTTAAGTCTTTTTACGTGAATCATTTCCATTTTGTATTGAGAAAATTGACATGCTGATCACAAGCAATATCATGTGTTGTATGGCTACACTTAACTATCTGAGCACAAGAAAACTGAAAAATTATTTTGAAATGTTACTTCCATACCCCACAAAGGAAAATAGCATTTGAAGACACTTCAGTAACAAGATGCCATTTCTTAATAATAAAAATGGTTTATTTGTGAGAAAGTACTGTTGCTTAAGAGCCTGATCCCTCAAGTCCTCTATTCACAGAACTACCATTGAACCTAGATTAAACCCTACTTTTGTTGAATACTATTGTAAATAATTTTTAAATGGAGAAGTAACTCCAGTGCACCTTTAATTTAGTTGGAATAAATGGGCTCAAAGAGTAAGAGGTGTGACCCTGAAACTGTCCAACATTAAACCATTAAACAGGATTTGGGATTTGATATATAGAGCCCTCAGCCTGCTTAGAGCCATGGCAAAAGCACCTTAAAATATCTGTTATTAAAGATACAAAACAAAAGGAAAATAGTTAAGGATTTGAAAGGTAAAGAATTGAATAAGGCTTTCAGTTCAAGAACATTTTCCCTTTCCCTTTAGCTGTAAAGCATTTTTAGAAGGAAAACCTCCTGTTTGACAGTCTTTTAGATGGTATTAAAGATGGTAATAACTGTCTTTTGCGGGGGAAGAAAAGTTGAGATGGGCTGAGTCTGTTATTGTTGCTGCTGTTGAAGTCTGAGCCCGTTTCCTTGAAGACAAAACAAGGCGAACACACACAATAGAGGACTGAAAAGAATAGCAGAGAGAGAAAATGAAGCTTCTGTTTCTAGCATTGACTTTCACTTGCAAAATCACTTGTGGAAAAACAAAGGCACAGCCTATGGTTTTATCAGCTGCTTTGAGACGTGCCTTATAGCAGTCTGACTGTTTAGGGCATTGCGTTTAACTCCATCTTTCTGGTCATAGTCTTAAATCTAAGTGTATCAAAACATGCAGTCTTGACCACCTAAGCCATACTCTTATTAGGCAGAATGAAAATGGAGAGGAATAGAAAAGACAAGAAACTGGATAGCGAAGGAAAAGAATACACTGTTGTGTGTGTGTATGTGTGCATGTGTGATAGTCTCACATCCCAAATGGTGGCTGGGATGCAGCTGGAGCTGGTGGAGGTTGCTGTTTTGTCTGGATCCTTCTCTCTGGCATAGTCTGGTTAGGGAATTTCTGGGGATTAGGACAAGGCAGTCCAGGGTCCCAGAAGATGGTGGGGTGGCCACACGATGGTGAAGCTCGCTCATTCCCTTCCTTTTGTTTTCTGCCAACCTTTTCCCCAAAAGTGTCCTTTTAATGACCAAAAAAGGGAAGTGGTGGGTGGACTAGCACATCCCCTCATTTTATCTATGATTTAAGTTGAACTTCTGACACACCAATTTTCATGAACTTCTGGTTCCACACTTTTCTTGTTTCATGACCTTAACATAGTTCTTGAGTTATATCCATAGGCCTTTTTGTTTAGACTAATTCAGTATTTGTCTGCTTTTGGGACCTTTTACCATCAACATTTGTTGTTGTTCTTCGAGTGCTTGCTCATGTCGATTCCATTCTAGGCATGCGCATGCCCACGTGCACATCCGTCAGAGATTTTTGCCTTTGCTGTACCTATAGGGCTGGCTGTGGTGCCCTCTGGAGTGCCGCGCTTATGCCACAGTATATCAGTTGCCTTCTCAGATCCGTTTTACCACCCGTGATGGTCAGTTGGAGAGCCTCCCTTGCTTAGCAAGAGCTAGCAGTTGTCTACCATTTTGCACTTTGTGCCTTAAGGCCGTTGTATATAGTTCACTTTGCTAGTCTTATATGTGAATTAGTTAGTAGTTAGGGTCCTGGTGGGGCATGCTCCGGTCTTGGACTGTAGCAGGCCTGTGCCTGTGAGTGACCCCCCACAGCAGCTGCTTTAAGTGCCTGGGGGAGTTGCACATTAGGAAGTGATGCTGGATTTGAAAAAACTTTCGGCCTCACACCCAGAAGGAGTGGGACATCTGCCTCAGGACTCTCCTGATGGAGTCTGCCCTCTGCCTGGCTCCTAAGCCGTCCGGACAGATAGTGCTAAGTGCGTTTGCCTCCGTGTGCAGCGCGCTGCTGGCACCTGACTCCTCCTGGCACCTTTCATCATTGCCAGTGCTGAAGAAGAAGGCCAGAAAGTGCTCTCTGGCATCGAGCAAGAAGGCCGAAGGGTCATTTATGAAGGGACCTGGGTCAGCCCACCAGATTGCTCCAGAGCCATGCGATCATGCTTCCCCAGCTGGGCACCCAGCCCCCTTAAAGGTCCACCACCGACTCTTGGAAGCAATATAGGACCCACAGTCCTGCCTGCACCTTTGTCATCCCAGGCTCCCATGGTGCAGAGAGAGCACAGGTCTCCACCTTCCCCAGTGCCAAAGGACCCGGCTAAGGCTCCCCAAAAGGGCAAGCCCCCCCATTAAGACTCCCTAGGGGACAGGAGAACAACGCCAGTCGCCGGACAGAAGGCATCGCTCTTTGCTGCCATATTGGGTATCCTGGGGTAGATCCCAAACATGTCACTGGTTGCCCAAATGAATTTTCAGATCCCCACAGTGCTACTCTCAGGCATGGGGCTGACGCACCCCTTACTATTCCTGGCACCACTCGCTTTCTCGATGGTCATCCTCTAGGCGTCGGTCCTGATCACTGGCGCAATGGTAACATACCAGGGCTGCTCTTCACGCTACAGTTACTGTTCAGTTGCACCCTGGCAATCCTCACCGGTAGCCACAACAAGCAAACAAACTCAGGTGTTGATGGCTCCTCCCTGGTCACTGGAAGGGGGGTCCTCCAGTATAGAAGGCCAGTTCAGCCCATCGTCAGTCTCACCGGCATGACTGGGTACAAGAGCCCACTACCTCATCTGCGGCACCACAATGGCAGCATGGTCAGTGGCCAGTGAAGTGGCCTTGTTGGAGCATGTGGGGTGTACCAGTTGTGATGATGCCTCCTTCACAGCACTCCTCGGTGGCCATGACGGAACATCGGGTGGCAGACCCACTGTAACCGGACCCGGTTCTGGAAGCCCGTTCTCAGGTTGGGGTGGAGGAAGCCTCTTTCTCTGATGGTGGTTGAGACACCAGCATCCCCACTGGCAGTCCAGTCTTCCTTGTCACTCCCAGACGAGGCAATGGCAGGACCTTCCAGAGCTAGCCCGTCAGATGACTTTCGGGAGCATCAAGCCCACCTCCTTGACTCCCAAAAACAAGGATGCTAAGAAACTTGATTTATTTGGGAGAAAGATTTATTCTACTACCAGCCTGAAATTTTGGGTGGCAAATCATTAGGCCTTGCTGGGTTGGTACAATTTTAATGTCTCGGACACTCTCAAAACGTTCCAGGAATCCCTCCCTCAGGATTTGGCCCAAGAGTTTGGCACTCTGGTGGAGAAGGGCACGGCATCGGCCAGATGATCTCAGCAAATGGCATTGGACACTGTGGATTCAGCGGTAAGGGTGGTCTCATGGGCGGTGGTCTGCGACATAATTCCTGGATCCAGACTGCAGGCCTCTCCCAAGAGATGCAGGCCTTGATCAAGGACCTCCCCTTCAATGGTGTTGGTCTGTTTTTGGATCAAACAGATGCCAGGCTGCACGGGTTGAAGGTCACCAGGACTACCCTTTGCTCATTGGTCATGCACACACCACGGTCAGCCAGGAAGCCCTGGCAGCTTCGTTCAGGACCTACGAAGAGAAGGGACACTAATTTTAGTCATCATCGCCCTTTTTCCTTCCGCTTGCCAGCCCTGCATGGGGCAGCTGAACATGGGGCCAGAAGCGATCATTTTGAGGTTGTGCCCGAGAGCTACACCCCAGTGAGTTGACCGGATCCTAGATGCCCTTTCTTTGACTGCCTTTTCCCCTGCTGTTTGGCCTGGTCGCGGGTTACGTCGGACCGTTGGGTCCTGGCTTGGGGCTATACCCTGCAGCTCATGGCTGCCCCTCCTTCCCATCCCCACATTTTCCCATCCCTCTTCAGGGACCCTTCTCATGAGTAGCTCCTCGTTCAGGAGGTAGAGAAACTGCTGGACTTGGGGGCTGTGGACGAGTTTCGTCAGAACATAGAAGGAAGAGGATTCTACTCTCGCTGCTTCCTAATCCTGAAGGCCAAAGGGGGCCTCAACAAGTCTTTCAAGAAGTTGAAGTTCCACATGGTCTTACTGGCCTCCATCATCCCTTCCCTGGATCCGGGGGATTGGTACATCACTCTTGACTTAAAGGACACTTACTTTCATATCTTCATATTCCCAGACCACAGGCGCTTCCTGCATTTCATAGTGGCTGGGTGTCACTTCCATTTCACAATGTTACCCTTTGGCCTGTCCTCGGCCCCCAAGGTTTTCACAAAATGTGTAGCACTGGTAGCGGCTTACCTCAAATGTTGGGGGGTCCAGATCTTCCCGTATCTTAGTGACTAGTTCATCAAGACCAGGTCTCTGGGGCAGGTCCTATGGAGTCTTGACCTGGTGCGATCCATTTGTAACGATCTGGGCCTGTTCATAAACACAGAAAAGTCCACGTTAATGCCGGTCCAACGCATGGAGTTTATCGGAGCAGTTCTTGACTGCATGCAAACCAGGGCCTTCCTTCCGGGAATATGCTTCCAGGCCGTATCGGACTTGATTGCCCACGTGAAGAACCATCTGCTTACCACAGTCCACGTGTGCCTGCGACTGATGGGACACATGGACACGTGCACGCACATGGTCAACCATGCCCATGTTCATCTATGACCTCTGCAGGCATGACTGGCTTCAGTCTATATCCCCAGCAAGCATGCACTGGACCGAGTGGTCATGGTGCCAAGCTGTGTCCTCTTGTCCTTGGACTGGAGGCTGGATACAGAGTTGGTGCTGCAGGAGGTTCCCTTTGTGACCCCGTCTCCATTGCTTACCCTGATTTCGGATGCGTCACACCTGGACTGGGCGAGCTCAACACTCAGGGCCATTGGCTTAACAGCGATCTAGCCCTTCATATAAATGTCAGGGAGATCAAAGTAGTTCACCTGGCCTGCCAGGCGTTCTTGCCCCACCTTAAGGGCAGAGTGGTGCAGGTCCTGACGGACAATACAGCCGCAATGTACGACATCAACAGGTAGGGTGGAGACAGGTCCTTGGCCCTTTGTCAGGAAGTGCTCGGCCTCTGGGACTTTTGTGTGCGATATGCTATTTGTGTGGTGGCCGCCCACCTTCCCAGAGCCTAGAACATCCTGGCAGATCCCCTCAGCAGGATCTTCTTGTCTCGCCACGAATGGTCGCTCCATCTGGATGTGGTAAGCCTGATCTTTCACAGGTGGGGCACTCCCCAGGTGGACCTGTTCATGTCCAGACGGAACAGGAAATGTCACTTGTTCTGTTCTCTGCAGGGCAGGGACAAGGACTCCCTGTTGGACTCCTTACTAATTCTATGGTTGGGAGCGCTGATGTACGCCTTCCCACCGGTGCTGCCATTCTACAGAGTCCTGCTCAAGGTAAAGCAAGACAAAATAATGATCATCTTCATAGCTCCATTGTGGCTTCGGCAACATTGGTTTGGCATGCTGCTGAGTCACTCGGCAGCCACCCTGTTGCAGGTGCCCCTTCAGCCCGATCTGCTGTCACAGAACCACGGCAACCTGTTGCACCTGATCCTAGAGTCGCTGCACTTGATGGCTTGGCTGTTGCGTGGCTGAGGGCAGACAAATAGGGGTGTTCCGCTGGTGTCCGGCAAGTCCTGCTGGGCAACAGAAAACTGTCCCATGTATAAAATCGCTATATATGTGGAAAAGTGGAAGCAGTTCATGTGCTGGGCCCTGGACCAACATGTTTGTGTGAATGAGGTCCCACTGCAGGACATACTGGACTATTTGCTGCACCCTAAGCACCAGGGTCTGTCGCTATCTTGAATCAAGGTACACCAGGCAGCCATGTTGGTGTCCCACCCTCCACTGCTAGGCCGGTCGGTCTTTGCCCATCCCATGATGGAACATTTCCTGAAGGATTTGGAGCACCTTTACTCGCATGTCCAAGACCCAGTCCCCCCTTGGGGACCTGCATCTTGTGCTGTCCAGACACCTGGGTCCCCACTTCGAACCTTTGGCTTCCTGTTCCCTTCTGCTTCTCTCCTGGAAGGTTGCCTTCTTGGTCACTATAACTTTGGCCCATAGGGTGTCCGAGATCAGGATGCCTCCATCAGAGCCACCCTGCATGGTCTTCTATAGGGACCTCGTCGCACCTGGACTTTCTGACCAAGGTCATCCCGCAGTTCCACACTGGACAAGACATTTACTTATCAATCTTTTGTCCAAAGTCTCATGTGACAGAAAAGGAGTGCAGGCTGCATACCTTGGACATCAGATGGGCACTCCCCTTCTATGTTGATAGAACAAAGCTGGTCAGTAAGTCAACGCAGTTGTTCATTGCTGTCGCTGACAGGATGAAAAATTGCCCAGTGTCAGCCCAGAGCATCTCGTCCTGGATCATGGGCTGCGTACGCTACTGCTATGAGCTGGCAAAAGTGCCCCTCCCGGCCATCGTGATGGGTCATTCGACCAGGGCGCAGGCGTCAGCAGCAGCCTTCCTAGTGCAGGTGCCAATCCAAGAGAACTGTTGGACCGTGACCTGGTTGTCCGTCCGTACGTTCATGTCACACTGCACGCTGGTCCAGCAGGCTGTAGTTACGTTTTCCAGAATTTGGCTTCTTCCAGTTCCTGATCTCAGCCATAACCCGGAAGAGCTGAGTTGGTGATGCTTGCCATAGGTGCCATCTTCATGTTGCTGGCACTTAAGTCTGCATTGCTTGATGTCCCCTAGTGACTTTATTTAGGTGTTGAACAGGATAGGGGAAATTAGATCCTTGTGGGACTGTGGCGGTGAAAGCTCTGAAGGAGAAGACTCATAGTGCCCATCACTCCCGTGTGGGTGTGTTCTGAGAGGTATGACTGAAGACATCTATGCATAATCCTGCTCACTGCTGCTTTGTCACAGAGGAAGGATGACAGGATTCCAGAATTGACTGCATAGAGGCGCAGCAATGAATATGGAAGTATGGAATATGGAAGTATGTCCCCGGTCCATGGTTCGGAGGAGATCTGGCAGTGTCACCTGCATCATCACTGTTCTGTGTCCTGATCTGAAACTCACTGGAAGAAGTCCAGGATGTTAGCAGTATGTAGTTGGAATTGGAGGCCACCATTTGCGACCTTATTTAGGAATGCGAGATTAGATACTGTGGGATGGGTCAAGAGGTCAGTTGCATTGAGCAGTGGTTTAAGTGGAGCTTTTATTTAACAATAAATATGGAATTAACACCACATATTCCCTCCCATCACTGTGAAATTATTTTGCTTCTATATTGTATTATGAGCATTGTTGCAATCCTAATTATGATGATGATAGTGATGCAGAGGCTGCAGAACAGTTGATACTGTTTCTGGTGTGTGTGTGTCCTGGCTTTTGTTGCTATTGGGAGGTAAGAAGGAGCAAATGTAACTGCAGAGCTCTATATAGTGCTTGGTGGGAATGGCCTGTTCTTTGTTATTGCTGGAGGCAAAAAGACCAAGGAATTTGAGTAGGTCTTTAGTTAAGAGATTCTTATAGGAAAATTTCATTGGAAAAATTTTGAATTAATTTTGTGAGGAAGGAGAGATTGAAGTCCTTTCATAAGTTTGTTCCTTTGTACTTTACATCCACTGACCAAATGGTTTTACACAGTATTGATGCAGCATGTACACTTTAAACTCTTGCTTTGATTATACTGTATAATGTTTATCAGTTGTATGGGAAAGCAGGTGAGCATATAATGACAACATCTGCAGTTATAATAAATAATATTTTTTAGAAAGTATGAAAGGGATATAAAGCCTCATACTTCAGAACTTAAACTAATCTCTGACTGCAAATAAGCTTCCTCAGTGGGTAGGTTATTTAATGATTTCCTACTTCAGAGTTTCTTGCATCTTCGTCTGAAGCATCTGGAACTGGCCTCTGTCAGAAACCAAAGTAGATGGAACTCTAGTCTGCTCTGGAAATTCCTGTATTTCACTATCAACTTATTTTGACATCTCTGCCTACCTAGAATACATGTAATTATTTCTGAAATGTTTCCATTAAGTTATACACTTAATGTAGGTTATGTATATTCAAATATATTTTTAAATTAGAGCAAGCCATTAATTTATTAGTATGATATGTAATCTTGTTGATCTGAACTAGATAACTCAGCTATCCTGTTAAATTCACATATGCAATATTTGGCAGGTGGAAAAAAATCTTTATGTTGAATTGATAGCACAGTCTTTTTAATATAAACTAATGGATTATTAGTTAATTGGTGTCTCCAAAATTAGCTATGTTAATTTGATCTATGAATAGTGCTGCTGTTTTTTACCTTTTTGGGAGTAATCTCTAATTTTGATGAGTATTGTTTCTTCTTGATACATTAAGATTTTATGTTTTTTACTTTTTTTCTTCTTGTCACAAGAATTAAGATATATTTAGTTCCAGAGTTTTTTAAAAAAGCGAAAACCTCACACTTTAATTTTGGAACCATTTTACTTGTAAGGATATATTTTTTAAATTTAGAAAAAAATACTGCCTGACCGTGTAGACCCTGAGGCCTTTTTCTGATTTAGCTGCAAAGTAAAGTATACTAATGAGAATGTCTTTGGGACATAATTATGTAGATTTAAAGGAGTGATGTAGTTTTAATTATTCCCTGTAGCTAATGTAGATGCATATTAAACTCAATCATGCCTCTGTGTATTCCCCTCTGAAACTTTTCTTTTCTCAGGCTTTAAATTAGTAATCAGCTCATTGGTGCACCCTAAGGTTATGTAAGATAGCTCTATATTGCCACCAAATGTGCTTAAACTACTAATTTTTAACCATTTACAATTTTATATTTTGACAAAATGACCTAAGAGACTGTATTATTCTTTCATTACATTTATACAGAGAATGTTAAAATCTAGTTCATTTAAAAACAAGGGTAACTTCTGTGCAATCTTTTGTAATCCTTGATCTGCTTTCTTAAACTCAGATTAAAATTAAATAC
Organism: Chelonoidis abingdonii; assembly: GCF_003597395.2. NCBI lineage: Eukaryota > Metazoa > Chordata > Testudines > Testudinidae > Chelonoidis > Chelonoidis abingdonii. Next base: position 50,251,870 of record NC_133771.1, read on the forward strand.
TGAAATATGAAATTATATCTATTTTCATTATTTTTGTTTATGGTTTGAATGCAACTTTACCTTTGGTATAGTTGTCCTGAATAAAAAATAACCTGCAAAAGACCTTTGAGGCCATCACGTGATTCAGATGTTATAGGATTGGCAAATTAATGTTAAATGGATCATAGCAGCAGGCTGTAGTTCTGGTAAAAATGAGACTTTCCTACTAAACATACTTTCTCTTATCAGTTGTGCTTAACTTTCTCGCCTAAATTTCTTTGGAACTGAAATTTTTTGAGCTTGGTCTCAGTGAGGAAGAATGAAGATTTTTTTTTCTGCAGATTGTGTGTGTGTGTTTGTGTGAGAGAGAGAGCAAAATTCTCAGCCATTTTTTTATTAAATGTGAAAAATATACGTTCTGATTTCGGTTTTGGCACTTGGGAGCCATTAACTGTTGGTGCAAGATGAATCTCAGAAGTTGCTCTGACTAATCTACTTCAGCACTTGGCAGTTCTCAGGTTCGGGGGGAAGAGCAGTTGGGTAACGCCACCTAATCCCCCCTGCAAAGGTGCATTAAGTGTAATTCTGAAGAATAAGCCCTAACGTTTTGATGTTTGTTTTTAATTATAATGGATTCCACAAAATATAAAGATCACAATTTTCGTATCTGGGAGCCTAAAATTAGGCACCAAAATCCATATTTAATAACCTAAGTGGCTAAAATCATGAATATTGTTTGAGCCAGATTCTGATCTCTGGTCACTCTGATGTAAGTTCTCCACTAAAGGAAATCGAAGTCAATGGAGTTCTTCCAGATTTACAGCAGTAAAGCTAGCTCAGATATGGCCCTATGTAAAATTAATCTGGTTTTATTTTCAGTGAACATATATTCCTCTGTCCATATTGTACTGTTTTTTTATTTTGGTTTGTTGCTTATATAAAACAGACTACTAACACCAGAGCCTTAATTTCCCCAAATTCCCATTTCAGTCTTGCACTATTAGTCAGACTTACATTTTATTTTCATTGTTGAAAGATTGCATGCATGTGAGAGCTAGCTAGTTTATTAGTCTATCACAGCAGCAGTGATCTATTAAGTCAATGAATCTTTAAGAAAAGTAATAGAAAGACTTGTCTGCAAGAATGCTAAGTCTCCATGTTAACTGAATGTGAAGTAGCTGAATATCACTTAGGGCTTGTCTACACTTAAAATTTTGCAGCATTGCAGCCGCACCACTGTAGTGCTTCAGTGAAGACGCTACTTACTCTGATGCTCGACGTAGGTACTCCACTTCCCCAAGAGGTGGTAGCTGTGTCAGTGGAAGAAGATCTTCTGTCAACATAGCGCAATCTATATCAGGACTTAGGTCTGCATAACTTTGTCACTTGGGTTTCGATTTTCCACACCCTGAGTGACATAATTATACCGATCGATTTAAGTTGCTAGTGTAGACCAAGCCATACTCAGTGGCATTCAGAGTACTGTTTTGAATAGTTTTGTAGTAAAGCAACGGTGACTGTGCAAGTATTAGCTAAAAATAAATAAAAATTGGTTTACCCTTTTTTCCCTACTGAATATATGTATTAATGCTTTTAGAGACAGGCCGCAATTTCAGATAAAGAAAGATAAATGTAGGTTTAAAAATACAAATCAATTTGACCTACATTTCTTATTTTATATTGCCTAAAATTTTGAAATAGAAAAGATTGTTTTTATACTTTATTGTACTTTCACAAGAATACTACAATAATCTCATTGGTATCATTTGCAAGAATATTAAAAAGTAGACATGGTGAAATGTGCAATTGCTCTTTAAATTATTTTAACAACTGTGTGTTTAGAATTTCATAATTTAGCATATCTTTAGTCTAAATTATCTTAAAGAATAAAGTAGAGTCCACAGGGGTTTTTTATTTCATTTTGTTTTTCTGTTTAATAGACATAAAAACATATCAGTTTGTCTTGTCCTGCATAATAGAGCTATACCAGCTAGGAAATGGAGGTTGTATTTCAAACTCAACAATTCACAGGAACAACTTATTGTATCAGAACGTGCAGTCTGGTGACATACTATGCAGACTGTTATGTAAAATAGGAAGACATTTCTTCCATCAAAATTTATGAGACTTTCTGCCATGGCTCTGAAACATATCTAATCTCATGAATAGAGACTGACAATTATTTTGGATAATTATTTGCATGTTACGCAAAATTTATATTTCAGAAGATTGAATTGAATAGATTGATCCGGGAAAGCTAGATTATTGTATTTCAGCATTAGAGGAATAGTTATTTTTTAAATGTTGTGTATTCTCTGCTGATTTCATGTTGACAATGCTTAGTGAATGATTTTACTAAGAAAATAAATGTTATCTGTAAATATATCCCTGAAATTTTAAAAAACATTTGTGACATTTCATATTTTAAAACTTGTGAGGGGAGAAAAAGACATTCCTTCCCGTCCAACACACCTTCCCCCAACTACCTAGGGAACCTGGGTTAGCCATCTCTGCATGGAAGAAAGACCCCATTATATAGCTTCCTCCCACAGGCATTGATGGGATTGTAAGTTGGCTTCACTATCATCTAAGTAGTTTAGATGCATGTATTATATGTATTGCCTCACAAGCAAATCTGATTATTGAACAGCCTGCCCCAACCCACTAGGGCAGGGGTGGCCAACCTGAGTCAGAGAAGGAGCCAGAATTTACCAATGTACATTGCCAAAGAGCCACAGTACTATGTCAGCAGTCCCCCCATCAGTTTCCCCCCACTCCCAGCACCTCCCACCCACCGGCAGCCCTGCCAATCAGTGCCTCCCAATCAGTTGTTTTGTGATGTGCAAACTCAGGGGAGGGGATGGGAAGAGGTGCAGTGGGGGCAGGGCCTGTGGCAGAGCCAGAGGTTGAGCAGTGAGCACCCCATGGCACACTGGAAAGTTGGTGCCTGTAGCTCCAGCCCCGGTGTTAGGACCTATACAAGGAGCCACATATTAACTTCTGAAGAGCCTCATGTGGCTCTGGAGCCATAGGTTGGCCACCCTGCACTACGGTGTGATTTGCTGTGGTTGTTAAAAAAAGTTTCTTGGAGATGATCTGAGAATCCCTTGGATTTCCTTAACAAACTGTTCAGAAGTCGCAATGGGAGACTAACTTTCCTTTGTTAAACTTTCTATTTTAAAAATTAGCAGCATGATCCTTTTCAGATGTCAGAGGCTCAGGAGTAGTGCTTATTCTTGCTGCTAGATAGAATTGGCAGGCTTGGGAGATTTGGGTAATGCATACATTTAACCATGGAAAAACATTTTTTGTTTAAAAAGAGAGTGTGGCAGGGTTGACTATGTCTGGAAGTCCCCTGCTGGAGCAACCAGTAAGGGGCCACAAGGACCAGATAAAAGGCAAGCAGCAGAGTAGAGCCTTCAGTTGCTGTGTGGCTCTTGGAGAAGGAGGACCAGGTGCCTAGCTGGCTAGACGAGCTGTAGGACCACAGGCAGCTCACGGCAGAGGATACTGAGCTAGATGGACCATTGATCTGACCCAGTATGGCCGTTCTTATGTAGAAAGGAACCAAAAAAAAAACCTGCCACAAAAGCCTTTTCAGTGGTTTGTGACAAGCAGACAGAAATCGATGCAATTGTTAATTAAACCTAATCCAGAGACAAAGTTTTACACAAAGAGTTAATTACAACAACTTAAACTTTAATGAGAGTACAGCTGTTCTTTTACATGGTGCTAGTTTCCACTATGTGAAAAATTGAAAAGTTTTTCATTTCCCATGTGAAGTGTACTGCTGTCTCTAAAATTAAAATTTGAACTTGTTCTTAAGTACTGCTGTATATATTACAGCATAGCAATATGTGTAGTTTGCACATTTATGTAATCTACAGCATATACAAAAGGCTATATTGCTATTACTTTTTCTAAGTTACTTTTCATATATGTATCTTCCGTTATTATTCTTTAGTCACTCTCCCAGTGAACTGAAACATTATGTTCTGTGTATTGATACTCAAGCAGAATTTGCTAAAATTCAGCTTCTCAATTTAGAACATCAACATAAACTTTAGAGGAGTCAACTACAAGAAAAAAAAAATAGGAGCATGAGTAAAAGCTATATCTCTTGGGAGAGCAACCAAGTTTGTGAACTTGAAAGTAAAGTGCTCACCCTGACTAACAAGTTAAATGTCAAAAACTGCAGACCTCAGGAAAAGGGTACTCTGATATGTTGGCATTCAATATATTTTCCCAAGCTTCTTTACCTTAAATTCTCTGAAATAATAGTGCACTGTTGCTAAGGAATGTGTGAGCTACTTTGTGTAATCCTGACGAAAATAATCTTTCTTTAAATATTTCACTATGGGCCACTGTTGTAGAATGTATGAAAACTAATGATTCAAATGACCCTATCTGCTCCTTTCCCATAGATTCCAAGGATCTAGCAGACCATCTAGTCCGACCTCCTTTGTACCATGTAGAACTTCCCCAAAATAATGTCTAGAGATCTTTTAGAAAATTACTAATGATATTATCACCAATAAAAAATTATGCCTTGTTTCCGATCTGAATTTGTGTAACTTCAACTTCCAGTCATTGGATCATATTATACCTTTCTCTGCTATATTGAAGAGCCCATAATTAAATATTTATTCTCCATTTAGGTACCTCTAGACTGTAATCAAGTTATCCCTTAACCTTCTCATTGTTAAGCTTGCATTGATTGAGTTCCTTGAGTCTATCACTATAAGGCATTTTTTCTAATCCTTTAACCATTCTCATGGCTCTTCTCTGAACCGTCTCTGATTTATCAACATCTTTCTGGATTTGTAGACACCAGAACTGGACGCAGTATTCCACCTGCGGTCTCACTAGTGCCAAATACATTTGAGATTCCTCTGTTCATGCATCCCAGGTTCACATTAGCTCTTTTGGCCAGAATGTTGCACTGGGAGGTCATGGTCAGCTAGTTATTCACCGCAACCTTCCAAACTTTTTTCAGAGTCTGCTTCCCAGAATAGAGTCCCCCATTTGGTAAGTCTGGCTACATTCTTTGTTTCCAGGTGTACACATTTACATTTAGCCATACTCTAATGCATATTGTTTGCTTGCATCCAGCTTGCCAAGCGATCGTGAATGCTCTGAATCAATAACCTGTCTTCTTCCTTCCTTACCACTCCTCCAATTTTGTGTCATCTGGAAACTTTATCAGTGATCATTTTATGATTTCTTCCAGGTCAAGATAAGGATGTTACATAGTGTAGACCAAGAACCAGTCCATGGGGGACTTTACTGGAAACATCCATTCAGTGATGTTTCCCTCTTTACACTCTTCTTTTGAGATTTTTCATTTATCCAGTTTTTAATCCATTTAATGTGTGCCACATTAATTTTATATCATTCTAGTTTTTTAATCAAAATGTCATGTGGTATCAAGTCAAATGCCTTACAGAAGTCTAAGTATCAACACTATCATGTTTATCAAACAAACTTGCAATCTCATCAAAAACAGATTTCACGTTAGTTTGACCCGATCTGTTTTCCATCACCCCATGTTGACTGGCATTAATTACATTACCCTCCTCTAGTTCTTTATTAATCGAGTCTCTTATCTGCCACTCAATTATCCTGTCTGGGGTTCATGTCAGGCTGACAAGCCTATAATTACCCAGCTCATTCCACTGACCATTTTTACAAAATAGCACAACATTAGCTTTTTCCCTGTCTTCTGGAATTCCTCCAGTGCTCCACAATTTATTGAAAATCAAATTAATGATCCAGCTTTTTTAAAACTCTTGGATGCAAATTATTTGGACCTGCTGATTTAAAAATGTCTAACTTTAGTAGCTTCTGTTTAACATTCCAAAGATGATAATGGAATGGAAATAATGTTCTCATCACCGTTTGACGAGATCACATTGTTTGCTTTCCCCCAGATACAGAACAGATATATTTATAGAACACTTCTGCCTTTTCTGCTTTGTTGTTACAATTCTACCATATCTATCTAGCAACTGGACCAATTCTATGTCACAATTCTTTTTGTTCCTAATGTATTTAAAAACTTCTTCTCGTTGTCCTTAACTCTGCTGGCCATAGATTTTTCCTTGTGTCCCTTGGTTTCTCTTATCAATTTTCTACAATTCCTAACTTCTGATTAGTATTCATTACCATCAGCCTCTCCTTTCTTCCATTTGCTATAAATTAGTTTTTCTATTTTTATTTTTACAGAAGCCTTCACTTCCCCTCGAAACCAGATTGGCTTTTAAACTAGCAGAGCATTCTTCCTTAATTGTGTGATTTTGTCTTTTTTTGGGACATCTAGTGAGGAATTCTTGTCATTCATATTTTTCTGATTAAATTCTTCCAGTTGATTTGACTCATAATTGTTTTCAGCTTTGTGAAACTGGCCCATTTAAAGCACCAAGCATATATGTTACTGGTTTGGACTTTATTCTACTTGCACATTGTAAACGTGATCATATCATGAAGACTTGTACCTATGCTACTGTTAACATTTACTTCTGTGATCACTTCCTCTTTAACTGTTAGGGTAAAGTCTAATATAGAATTCACCCATGTTGGCCACAAGACTTTTTGAGTTAGGAAATTCTCATCTATGATGTTTAGAAATTCCAAGGATACTTTAATAATGGAAGCCTGAGGCTTCCAGCATATGCCACTCAAATTGATATGCAGAGTTTTTTCCCTATGCATTATAGATTGATGTGTAAGAAACCAGTCATCCTGTTCTCTAGTGTGATTTGGTGGGCTGTAGCAGACATCAATGAATACCCTATTCTTATGCTTTATCTGTTAGGACATTGATCCATAAACATTCAAGGTCATTAACTTCTGCATTATCAGTGACCTAGGAAACAGGTAATGCCACTTCCTCACTCCTTTTGTCCTCTTGATCCTTCCTAAATAGGTTATAATCATTCATGTTAACATACCAGGTTTCAGTAATACCAGCTAGATCAAATTTATGCAATGAGCAATTCCAGTCCATCTTGTTTGTTACCCATGTTACTAGCATTAGTATATAGGCAATCCAGGAATTTCTCTTCTTTATATCCGTTGGTTTCTTGATTAATTTTTGATTAATCTCGATTTTTGTGCTGAGTGCTCACATCTTCCCTCTCTTTACCCTCCCTTTTGTTATTAGTTTAACCCCCTCCTGACTACTCTAGGCAGCCTGTTCCTAAGGAGATCAGTCCTCCTACTGAGGTGGAGGCCATCCAAATAATATAGCCTCCTCTCCTCATGGAAGGTGGACTGATATTCCACAAAACCAAACCCCTCCATCCTACACAACTTATCTAGCCAATGATTCTCTTCCAGAATCTTCTGCCTTCTTTTGCTCATGGGACAAGAAGGATCTCAGAATGGTTTGCATGGACATTCTTCTTCTTCTTCTTCAGTATGCCTCTGAGTTCCCTGAAGTCATCTATTATGTGTGAGATATCCCACAATGAAGTGTCATTACTGCTGATACGAACCATCACCAGTGGATGATCCTTGGGCATAGACTTCAGAAGCTGTCTTGTTTTAGAGTGATATCTTGTGTCTTGGCTCCAGAAAGGTAGCATGGTCTCTTATTGTATGTCTGTTCCTTGTAGAAATGTTCTTTGGATGTTCTGAGTATTGAATCTCCCATAAGGATCATCTTTCTTCTGTTTTTGTTTGTTTACAGTTTGGGCCAAGGTGCCATCCACATGTGTCCCATACATCTCTCCATTCCCTTGGGCCTGCTGGATCTTTAGACATGTCTTCCATAGCTTCCATATTGAGGATTTGGTATCGATTTGAAATTTCCAGCTTTGTGGATTTCCTTCTGCTTCTCTTCTTTCTGGTGGCTACAATCTGCTTATCCTCCTCTATCTCCAACCATGTAGAATGCATGACATCTTGCCTCTAGTGGTTACAAACTGTCAGGCCTTCTCTCTGACTTCCTCCCTCTCCAATTCCTTTGTGGCCTGCTCCATCCTTCCTAGAACCAAGATACTGGTGTTTCCAGAATCTAATTGTCTAGGAACTCCTCAGCTTCTCTGATTCTTAGTAACATCACACTTTACCTCTTCAATTCAAGAATATTTTCTTCTAGCATGGCACCAATTTGCACTTCATGCATAGCAAATCTCTTCTGTCTTCAGGCAGGAAAGAGAATATGGCACATCTTGATATCACGTGTAGTGCTGAATCTGGAATGAAACCCTTTCATACTCTCCCTCTAACTCTTTCTGAAACTCCTCTCCTAGCTGCCTCTGTTTGCAGATCTTGAGTTCACCCACTAAATGACTTCTATACCAAGTCTTCCCTGCTTACCTCCGCTTACCATCGCTGAGTGATTAACTACTCAGAGACTTCAACCAGCTGGACTGATCAAAGTTCCAAGGGCTAGAGCCTCACAGCCTTTAACAGGGCAATGATTAAAGCTGCGTGGTCTTACTCAGGGTATGTCTACACAACGATTAAACACCCATGGCTGGCCTGGGTCAGCTGACTTGGGCTAAGGCTGCAGGGCTGTAAAATTGCAGTGTAGATGTTTGAGCTCGGGCTGGAACCTAAGCTCTGGAACCCTCCAAGTGGGTAGAGTCCCAGAATCTGGGCACCAGCCTAAGCCCAAACATCTGTACCACAATTTTACAGCCTGAGCCCAAGTCAGCTGACCTAGGCCAGCTGTGGGTACTTAATTGCAGTGTAGACTTCGCCTCAGGGGCCCATGGACCAGCTACGCAGCCATCTATCGGAGTGTTCAAAGGTTTGAAGTCTTCATCTTTGTGAAATACCATTACTCCAATTTAAATAAAATCTTTACTTTTTAAGATCATAATGCAGTTTAATCTCTCTCTCGCTCGCTTTTTCCATTTGAATGGTTTTGGCAGGTATATTTTCATAGTCCAATATTTCATCCTGTAGAGTAGCTGGAATCACTGATACAACATGCAGTTCACGTGGAACTAATCTGCTTTTAAATATTTTTACTATTCAGTTTGACAAAGGGTATGCCTACAGCATCCGCCATAACTATGGAAAAGAAGGCAAGAGGACAGATTATACACCATTCAGCTGCATGAAGATTATCCTGTCCAATCCACCAAGTCAAGGGGATTATCATGGTGAGTATTTGTAACTGACATGTTCACAGTGCATGGAAACCAGAAGCTCTGGAAGAGAACTGATTGGATGGTTGTATTACTGGCAGGAATTAGTGGCTTATGCCAATCATAGCTGACAAGCTAGTGCTCTTACTCTTCTGGTGATTTGACTTATGAGGTCAGGCAAGAGAAATTCATTCAGCTGTAGTTCAATATGCTCTCTACTAAGCTCTTCACTAATCTTTTCCCCACTTTCCAATTTGCTTTGTAAGTGTCTTAGAAGACAGGCACTGAAGTTTCTTACAGCTCTACTTTCAAGTTGACTAACATGCTCCAGTAATATTGCATCCATTTAGTTTTTAATAGGCTAATACTTCAGCAATAGTGTTCATATTTGAATCTCGTGGTCAGTCTGTTTAATGAACAAAGATTAATTAAGAAATTTAACATCTCGACTTTACATGTTTATCTAAATCTGACCCAGTCCTGGGTATAGAATGATATATAAAACTCTCCTTTTCATTGTTTCATAAATGTTACTTTTCTCCCTGCATGAAATTTTCTGGGGGACCTTCTGTTCCTAGAGTAGACTTTTATCCACTGCTTGATCCTAACTTATTTTGAAAAGACTATGGCAGATAAGTGGTGTCTTGGACTATTCATCCAGCTGAGCTGCTGTTTGACAGCCTGTGTGTGTGTGTGTGTGTGTGTGTGCGCGCGTGTGTGCAGTGCACTGCATTACGGGAGATACTTTCAAAAGTTCCTAAGGAATTAAAGGCATTAATTCATACGACTTGTGCTCTTCAGTCTCTTAGAATATGTCTACCCTGCAGAGGGAAGTGAGTCTAAGCCTGGTTAGACAGATTGTGTTAGTGGGGCTCCTGCTAGCATCTAAAATAACACTGTGGATATGTTGCTGCAGTGGCAGAGGCTTGGGCTAGCCACCCAAGCTTAAGCCTAGCCTATCCCCTGGTTCTGAGTTTGAGTGGCTAGCCTGAGTCTCTCCCAGTGCTGCAATGTCCACACAACTATTTTAGTGCTATGTCTTCCCAGGCTGTAAAGCTAGTTCCCTGTTGTAGTGTAGACACACCCTTAGATGCTTTACACACAACCTGTATTTACTAGTAATAAGTCACTCATTTGACTTTGTGTGCAACAAGAATTGCTTTTGTTAGTTTTCAGTGATGGGATTCTTGAAGATATTTTCACTATGGAATAAATACTATTGTCCCTTTTAAGGATCAAGTCCCCTTCTACGTTAGTTTTCCTGTCTGTGGTGTGTGTTCGTCACAGCCTAATGTTACTTTTTGTATTTGAGATTATTTTAAATGTAACAGTGTGATAGCTGTTTTGTGACTGTTTGTGTCTGTTAATAAGGAACCTAATTAAAACTGTTTTCCATTCAATGAATGTGAATCTTGGCCTGCTTATGTTGTAGTGCATTATGTAACTCTTGAGCCTGTAATGCCCTGATAACCATACGGTGAAGTAATCTTTTAAAAAAAAGAGTATAACAATTGCACACATGGGCAATTAACTTCTTTATTAATAAGCTGTTAGACAATTAAGAACAGCTTAGTCAGTCTCCCGAGTGTATTATTGTGCTAACTCTTGGGTAAATAACCTTGTTTGTGTGCTTGTTTTTTATTCCCCGTCAGGGTGCCCATTCCGCCACAGTGATCCTGAGCTACTGAAGCAGAAGCTACAGTCATACAAGATTCCTCCCACTGGGATAACTCAGGTAAGGTGTATTCTGTTTGGACTTCTCAGTAATGAGGAATCAGGCACTGTCTTTCAGTTTCATTTAATATCCATGCGGAAATGCTATGTACAACTTGTCAGAGTGTAGGTGAAATCTCTCTTCTTGTAAAAGAATTAAGTCAGAGTCGTGGCTTTTCTGCATTATTACTTTTGCTGATAATGTTTTCACCCTACAGCTAAATGGAGTCATACTTTTTTTTCAACTTATTGGCTCATAAATTTACAACATTAGTAATTTTTTATATTGCAGGGGAGACAATAAGGGATTTATCACTGTTCTCTTTTAAATTTATTTTACTGCAATTTATTATTAAAGATTCTTAATGAAGTTGGCAGTTAATGGCAGCATTATTCTTTTTTTGGGGAAGTTACAGTGCTGCGTAGTCAATGGAAATTGTGATATGCATTAATCACTGTTCTATGTAATATAAAATTCTAATAATCCATTAGTTCCACCTATATTTGTTTTAATATTTGACTTATTGTACTGAACTACCTTAATCAATACAAGTACATGATACTGTTTTGCAAAATCTTACAAAGATTTCAGTACCTTCTTAAAAGGGAGCATTAATAAAATATTGCTGAAAACCTCATGTGACTAAGAGGTGTTGAAGGAATAAGAATGTTTTGACATTGGGGAGGTGGTTTCTTGCACTCTTCGGCTGGTAGAGGAGTTGATTGTATAAAAGGACAACCAAGTCCCTTGCTGTATGAAGCCAAATGGATCACAGAGCTCAGCTGAGAAAGTTCATCAGAGAAGTTTTAAAAAAATGTACTTTAGATGGCCAGCACCTATTTTAAGGCTATAATCAACAGAAAATATTTTTTTCTTCCCTCATAATGTGAAAGATAAGGAATCTGGCATACACAGATAGTTGAACTAGTTAGAGGAAAATTTGAAAACCCCATTGAAATGTCTTTCTTGGTGCCTGCTGCAGAAACAGTCAGTGTACAGATTAAATAGCAGTGTCTATAGTATTTATGTGTAGGCATACATATTCTTAGCCAGTTCTGGAAGGCCCCAAACTCGTGGTTCTCTCTCACAGGAATATATTTGTTTTGTTTTTATTTTTATTTTTATTAATCCAGATAAAAGTAAAGTCCCCTAATGAAAGACCTTGCTCTAGAAGTTGCAAATCAATAGCCAGATGTCTTTCTGGCCTCAGGCCAGTAAATAACACATTATTTATTTGTCTTAAGCAATGTCAGCTATCAGTGATACCTTCATTGAGTTTCTTCTCTTTTTATGTGCTTCAGACCTTGGTGCCGGTTGAGATTTTTCCCACAACTGATCATTAGAGACATTGGGAAACAGCCACTTCGTGGACCTTTTACTATGTGTTGATATCATAGAATCATAGAATATTAGGGGTGGAAGAGACCTCAAGAGGTAATCTAGTCCAATCCCCTGCTCAAAGCAGGACCAACACCAATTCATCTAATTGATCTGAGATTATGATCCTATGTACTTGGATGAGGGAGTAGTTTCTTTATATTTATCATAGTTCCTTAGCTCAGGTAAGTTATATTTGTTTCCTAAAGTAGGAATTGGCTTCACTGAGGTAGCATTTCTGAAGCCATTATCACTAACTCCCTTGAAAGTACTATTTTCTTAATAGTAACAATAATTTACCTTTTTCATCTGTAGATCTCATAGTGCTTTCTGAGCAAAGGTAACTATTCTTATTCCCATTTTATAATTAGGGAAACTGAGATTGAAGACAGGTGAAGTCACTTGCTCATATTCACATGGCAGAATAGTGACAGACTCAAAAATAAAAATAATTTCTCCTTAATCTGTGTCCAGTGACCTGTTCACTGGGTCATGCCATCTGCCTTATATTAAAAAAAAATTATATATCAGAAGGCTGGTTGTTCCCATTCTACAGGAGCAATTCTCACACAAAAATAGTTATTAAAATAAATTTGATCCTAAAATGCCCATTTTTTTTCACTGTAGTTCTTTACATTAATGCAATCTAGTTGTATTATTCTCAAGGTGAGTCTACACAGTTTTTGTACCACTTTAACTACATTTGTTTGAAACTAGTATATTTAAAGTGTTATGAGTCCCTAGCATGGATGCAGTTATACTGTTTTTATTATATTTTTATTATATTTGTAATATTCTTTTAAAAGTAAATTTCCAGGAATAGGCTATACTGGTATAAGACATATTTATACTGATATAACTGCATCCACACTAGGGTTTAACTAATTACATTAAAAAAAGCACCACCCTTATTGAACTAGTTAAATTATTAAAAAAACCAAAACCCTCTGTAAACCAAGTGGGTAGGCAGTTCCTAACCATTGCTGGAGTTCAGGGTGCGAATGGAGGCTGCAGTCCAAAGAAACAATATTATTTACCAGTCTGAAATTTCAGCTAGAAAAAAATATTTTCTGTTGGGAAGAATAGCAATAGGAAACATTGATTTCTGACAAAAGCAGAGAAGGTAAAATGATTGATGTAAATGTAAAAATGAAATTAAAAACATTTGGGGTAAACTTTCAGAGTTGTGACCAGGGATTTAGCTGCACAATTCACAAAACTTATCAAAGTTGTTCAAACAAGTCCCCCTCTACAGCTTTGAAAATATACCTGTAAGGTACACTTTCCAAGCTGTGTGCAGAAATAGACATATGCATGGGAGTATGTTTCCATAGGCTCAAACCTCAAATATAGGGATCTGCCAGTCCGCCCTGGTTCCAAGCCCCCACCAGCTAGCTGCAAGCCCCCACCAGCTAGCTGCTTCCTTCAAGTAGTGAACAAAGCAGGCGGCTGCCAAATGACATTAGAAGGGAGCATTGCACAACTTTAAATGAGCATGTTCCATAACTGATTAGCAACGTAACAACGAAACAACTTTAATGGGGATGACTTTAAGTGAGGAGTTAATATATATTAAAATAAATGTATTTCTATACTCTTATAAAACTGTGGTCTCCAAACCGTGGGGTATGCTACCCTAGGGGTACACGGAGGAACATTCAGGGGGTTCAGTGGGGCCCAGGCTAGCTTCTACAGGAGGGTGGGGAGGGAGTGCCACCCAGCTCCACTCTGTCACCAGCTCTGCTCTGGCCCCACCCCACTCTGGCCCCACCCCACTGCCCTAGCCCCACTCGCAGCTGGGGCCCTGGCCTGGCCATAGGTCTGTGATGTAATTTCCCCCGCTCAATCTTCAGGCGTTTCCTAGCATATATTGTTTGCAATCACTATTAATATAACTAGCACCATGGTGGGTGAGGTAGAGTAGTGCAGTATTTAAAGTGAAGTTGGCTGAAATCATATTGGGTGTCGAAGGGGCGGGGAATGCGGGGGATAGGGATGGACAACATGGAAGGGGAAAGAGATGACAAAGAAAAAGAGTTCTGAGAAAATATATGAATCTATGAAAATAATGTGGAACAAATCTATTTGAACAGCACGAGGGATAATAAGAAAATAAAAAGATTGTATACCATATAGAACCCTAAAAAGCACATTTGGAAATATTTATATCCAGTTTAAAACATTTTAAGATAAAAATTTACAACATTTAAATTCTTTTTTCTTATAAGATGTAATCCGTATTCTAAATTTACAAATATTGTGTAACAAAGATAGAGTACTGCTGAGAGAGTCTGTTGATTTTAGGAACCTGCCTGCTATAATAAAGTACCATAATACTGAAGGAAAGATTAAAATATAGGTTTTTCCTATTGGTACAGGAATGGGCCATCTTTGATTTGGAAGCCTTTTTAACTGCCCAGGTGAGACTATTGTTTCTTCTTTGAGTGATTGCTCATGTGTATTCCACAGTAGGTGTGTGTGCTCACCACCTGCACCAGTATCGGAAGTTTTTCCCTTGGCAGTACCCGTAGTGGGGGAGCCCCACTGCGACCCCTGGAGTGGTGCCTCTATATCGCTGCGCACTCCCCCTACCTTCAGTTCCTTCTTGCCGCCAGTGAAGGTAGTCAGAACTTATACTCCAGCTTTGCTGTAGTGTCTTCCTTAGTAGTACGATCTTCGACTATTACTAGTTTCTCCAGTTAGTGGCCTGACTCGGGGCATGCCCCGAGACCCAGACTTCAAGTCGTGCGACGCCTGTTGCAATTCCACGTCCAGAAGCAATCCACACTCCGAGTGTCTTCGCTATCTGGGCGAGACTCATATAAGTGAGCTCTGTAAAATTTGTAAGTCCTTCAAAATCTGGACTAAGTGCGAGCCTGAGATTCGGCTCTGGGTTCTGCTTATGGAGTCGGCTCTGGCTCCGGCACTGGTGCGCCGACCCGACCCGGCGCCAGGCACCGTGTCCTCGGTACAGAGCAAGACCCCATCCACCAGTTGGCACCGCTCCCCCGCCAAGAAGCAAGGCAAGACCCAGTGGTACCGGGACAAGGACGGGGTGAGGCTGGACCTGAGTTGGGCAGCCCGCGATCCCCCTCAGGACTCAGAGTTCCACCTCACATGGAGCGGAGTAGTCCATCCCCGTCATCATGTGCCTCCCCGATGATGCGGATTCCGTCGACGCTGGAGGCAGCTCAGGCAGCGCACAACATCCTCGTCATGCCAGTACCGAGCGGCCACCCGAGTTGGGGCCCCGGTCCCGAGGAAAGCAACCGCTGGGCGCCCACGATCCCTCACCAGCCAGGTCGCAGGTTGAGGTCCCTGCTCAATCCGCAGGGCCTTCCCGTAGCCTGCGTCATGTTTCCACTCCATTGTCGGGGTCACCTCGGAGCAAGTCGCCGGAATCTTCCTCGACTCACAGGGGCCGCAGGCACCAGGACAGAAAGCGTCGATGCTCCTCATCCAGCCGCAGAGATAGCAGGTCGCGACTCTATCGGCACCACTGATCTTACCATGGCACACGCCATGCTCGGAGTGCATCCCGACAGTCACCGGCACCGATGCGTTGTAGCTGCAGTCACCAACGGGAGTCCAGGGAGAGCACCTCCGACATCTATGTCTCATCATCATCGAGGTCTAAATCCCGGATTTGGACCCAACATGGACAGCACTGATGGAGTTGCTCCTATGACACCGTGCGATCCTTGGTCACGTCAGCCTCGGCTCCCAGCTGCCCTTCCCCAGGCTGCACCGTCCCTCAGGAACACATAACCCTGGTTGGGCCTCAGCCGGCTCAGTGGCAAGGGGCACCATGGCAAGGACAGTGGTGCCAGTGGGCACCGTGGCCTCAGGCACCTGCACTGCTGGGGCCCCACTCCATGCCTGGGGCATCCCAAGTTCCCTCGGCATATCCGCCTTGGCACCAAGACCAGTCATCGGGCGCCGAACCACCGGCACCACACCCGGACCCAGACATGGAGTGCAACCTACCACACTGCCTGATGCCCTGGGCATGGTACCTGTTATCTCATCAGCACTGGACGACTCCATAGCAACACTGCCTCCTCCTTCTCAGGAGAACTTCAAAGCTCATCAGGAGCTTCTCCGGCGTGTAGCCACCAACCTCCAGCTCCAGGTGGAGGAGATGGAGGAACCGGCGGACAATTTGTTTACTGTCCTGTCCTCCTCGGCACAGGGCTGCATGGCTCTACCGCTTCACCAAGGGGTAGCCAATATTTTGTTTGCTCTATGGCAAATCCCAGCCTCTCTGCTGCCCATTTCTAAGAAGGCAGAGAGGAAATACTTTGTGTCAACAAGGGGACATGAGTATCTCTACACTCACCCTGCCCCGAACTCACTGGTGGTGGAATCGGTTAACCTCCATGAAAGACACGGGCAGCCCATGCCCACCCCCAAGGACAAGGATGCGAGGAGACTGGATACTTTTGAAAAAAAGATTTATTCCTCTGAGTTTCCAGCTCAGGGTGTCAAACCATCAGGCACTCCTGAGCAGGTATGACTTTAACTTGTGGGAGTCTCTGCCTAAATTCAAGCTATCCCTCCCAGAGAAGGACAGGAAAGAATTCTGGGCTCTAGTTGATGAGAGTGCGGCAGCAGCGAAAGCAGCGCTCAGGGCGGCCTCGGATGCGACTGACACAGCATGTTCGATGGCCTCAGCTATCCCTATGTGACGGGCGTTGTGGCTTTTGCTGTCGGGGCTGTCAGTGGAATCCCAGTCCCTGATGCAAGACCTGCCATTCGACGGCAAAGCATTATTTGTGGACCAAACAGATACGTATCTGCACGGGATGAAAGACTCCTGCACCACCTTGCATACTCTCGGCTTGTATGTTCCGCCAGCCAAGGACAAACCCAGGCCGCAGCCCTTGGCTCCCCCCGTAAGAGGCAGATACGAGCCCCTGCCAAAAAGGCCTAGGGACCAGAGGGGCAGGTCACAGCGCCAGTCCCGTTCGGCCCCATGCCCCGGCCCCTCGAAGGGCAAGAGGCAAGGGAAGAGGCGTTTTTGACTCTTTGCAAGTGGCCACCTGGCCTGTTGCCGGAGAAACCCCCCAGTTAATAAAGTTGGTTTCTGGCAACCATTTATCTGCCGTCAGAGTGCATTGGTCCCATATAACGTCAGACCAGTGGATCCTCAGTACCATCTCAGAGGGGTACAGGCCGCAGTTTGATGCAACCCCACCTCATCCTCCGCCCCGGGGTATTCCTGGGGAGCCGGAACACGCCCTCCTCCTAAATCAAGAGATGACACGCCTCCTCGACCTAGGCACAGTGGAGAGAGTACCTCAGGAATTCCAGGGCAAAGGGTTTTACTCCCGGTATTTCCTGATCCCAAAGGTGAAAGGTGCTCTCAGGCCCATCCTTGATCTACAGAATCTCAACCAGTTTCTGTTTCGCTGCAAATTCCGTATAGTGTCTCTGGCCTCTATTATTCTGTCCCTGGACCCAGGGGATTGGTTCGCATCCCTGAACCTCCAGGATGTGTACTTCCATATCCACATTTTCAAGGGTCACAGGCGCTTCCTCCGCTTCCTGGTAGGGACAGACCATTACCAGTTTACAGTCCTTCCCTTTGGCCTTTCCACGGCCCCCAGGGTTTTTACCAAATGCATGGCGGTGGTGGCAGTCCACCTCAGGAGGAATGGGCTGCACATCTTCCCCTACCTGGATGACTGACTGCTCAATGGCAAGTCTCGGTCCCAGGTGCAAGCGCAGATAGAATTCCTGCTAGATACCTGCACGAGTCTAGGCCTAGTGATGAACAAGAAAAGTCCACGTTAGTATCGGTTTAGCGCATACACTTCGTGGAGTGCTGTTAGACTCCCTGTTAGCCACAGCCTTCCTCCTCCGGGACAGGTTCGAGACGCTCAAAGGTCTCATCACCTCGGTCACGACCTTTCCGGTGATGACAACACGGGTGTGCCTTCAAATCCTAGGCTATATGGCAGCATGCACCTCCATGGTACGACATGCCAGGCTCAGGATAAGGCCCCTCCAACTCTGACTGGCCTCTCAGTATTCCCAGGCCAGGGGCGACCTGGACAAGGTCGTCACATTGCCACCCAATGTAGTAGCTGACCTGCAATGGTGGTCCCTCCCAAGCAACATGCTTCAGGGTATCCCCTTCCGGGAACCCCCTCCATCACTAGATCTGGTGTCGGACGCTTCGGACCTGGGATGGGGAGCCCATGTGGGGAGCTTCAAAACCCAGAGCAGATGGTTGCCCTCGGAATTGCATCAGCACATAAATGTCAGGGAGCTCAGGGCAGTACGCCTGGCGTGCATAGCCTTCAGCCAGCACCTAGGGGGGAAGGTGGTCAGGGTCCTCACGGACAATACAACTGCGATGTATTATATTAACAGGCAAGGGAGCACGCATTCCGTGGCCTTGTGCTAGGAAGCCCAGCTCGTGTGGGAGTTCTGTATAGCCCACAACATCCTTCTGAGGGCTTTTCACCTGCCCGGCAGGCGCAATACACTCGCAGATCGCCTAAGCAGGTTCTTCTCCCAACAACACAAGTGGTCTCTAAACAGGGAGGTGGCCAGGCAGCTCTTCCTACAGTGGGGCACTCCCCAGGTAGATCTATTCGCCACTGTCCAGAATCGCCTATGCCCATGATTCTGCTCCAGGGCGGGAGAAGGTGAAGGGGCAATATCGGATGCATTCCTAATCCCATGGTTGGGCCGCCTGTTCTACGCCTTCCTGCCCATCCCCCGATAGGCAGGGTCCTAGAGAAGGCAGACGGGGCTCAGATCATCCTCATAGCCTCGGATTGGGCCTGTCAACGTTGGTACGGGACCCTCCTGCGGCTTTTAGTGGCCCCCCTGTGCAGGCTGCTGCTCCGACCGGCACTCCTCTCCCAGGAGGGCGGATGTCTCCTCCACCCCAACCTGGCCGTGCTCCACTTGACAGCATGGCTGCTTCGTGGCTGAATGAGGAGGAGGGGAGGTGTTCTGAGGATGTTAGACAAGTCCTGCTCAAGAGCAGGAAACTGTCCACACATCGAACCTACCTGACCAAATGGTATCAGTTCTCCATGTAGGCGAGGGAGAGGGGTTCTTCCCCCTCCTCTGCATCTATCCAGCTCATCCTCGATTACCTCCTGTCCCTTAGGACCCAAGGGCTGACCCCCTCCTCGATCAGGGTGCACCTGGCGGCCATTTCGACTTTCCACCTCCCGGTGCAAGGCCACTCGGTGTTTTCACGCTACATGACCTCCCAGTTCCTCAAAGGGCTGGATCGGGCATTCCCTTATGCTAAAGCACTGGCCTTTTACTTAGACCGAACCAGGCCGTTCCGTAAATCCCCTCAGCTTTTCATTGCTTATACCGAGTGCATGAGGGGGCAACCAGTGGATCACCTCGTGCATACCCACTTGTTATGACCTGGCAGGGGTTCCCTCGCCTCCTATAGTGAAGGCTCACTTGACAAGAGCTCAGGCCTCGTCTGCTGCCTACGTGGCTCACATTCCTATTCAAGACATCTGCAGGTTTGCTACATGGTCCCCTGTCCATACCTTCTCATCGCACTATGCGATCGTCTCCCAAACGCAGGATGACACCGGGTTTGGTAGGGTGATGCTCCGCCCCAGTAACCCTTAAACTCCTACCTGCCTCCATCAGGTATAGTTTGGAGTCGCCTACTGTGGAATACACATGAGCAATCACTCGAAGAAGAAAGGATAGTTACCTGTTCCGTAACTGGTGTTCTTCGAGATGTGTTGCTCAGGTGTATTCCACATCCCTTCCTCCTTCCCCTCTGTCAGAGTTGTCTGGCATGAAGGAACTGAGGGTGGGGGGAGTGTGCAGCTCCCCTTATAGCGTGATATAGAGGCACCACTCCAGGGGTTGCAGTGGGGCTCCCCCACTATGGGTACTGCTAAGGGAAAACCTTCTGTCACTGGTGCATGTGGTGAGCACGCACACCTACTGTGGAATACACCTGAGCAATACATCTCGAAGAACGCCAGTTATGGAACAGGTAACTGTCCTTTATTTTTTTAGTTGTAATCCTAAAGGAGGAACAGAGAAGGGAGAGAAGCATGTATGGAAAAAGTATTGGAGATGAATGAACACTACAAAAGGAGAATTCAGGGAAACGAGAATCAAGAAATCACTTGAAATAAAACATATAAATAGAAGATTCAACAATCTAATCATAAATTGATACATTTTGTACATGTAGACAATTTATAAAGTAAAACAGTTCCAAACTAAAAATTATATTCATATTAAATTCAAAAGAAATTCCAAATGTTAAAAATAGCTAGGAAGATATATATAGTACTTCCGTGTGCCTGTGATATTAATCTAGATTGTACCTGAGAAATTTCCTTATATTTCCTCCCAAACTGTAGAAGGAGGGAAACTCTGAAGAAATCTAAGAGTTTAGCCTTGGAGACTGGGGAATCTGATTACTGTCGTTTAAATCTGAACAGCTGTCAACTCAGGAACGGCCAGCGAATTAATAGAAAATGTGTTTCCCAGAAATAGCTGAAAATAGAGTTTGGAAAACATCTAATTTCAGATACTTCTAATTTACAAGTATAAAAACATATTCAATTAAAAATAGCATGTTAAAAAACTGGAAGGTTGCAAAGTTAAGCACTCAGACACAGAAATGGCGGAGCTAAGTTTGTTCACACAGTAGACTTTCAGCAGTGGACTTCTGAAACTGAAAAAAAACACTAAAATATAAATTATTTTATTTGAAAGTTTAAAATTAGAAAATGACTACCGTCATTTAACAATCTATCCAGAAGTTACTGCAACAAATATATTCACATATTGACACCTTCTTTTCATTCAGATGTGTACTTGCTTGTCTATTAGATATTTACTGTGTTCTTCACTAGCACTCTTAAAAATTGAGGTTTATGCCTCAGGGGCCTATAAAAGAAATGGGAAAAGTTAAGGGAAGGTTGTTTGTAGTGGAACCTCTGTGTAGATATTTTTGAAGAGACTCTGATGAAGCAGATGATTTGGGGATTATTATTGCCCTTTTTAAAGCCTTATTTTTACTTGTATAAATGTTACCTTGAATATAAGCAGCCTTGCTTATTGGCAGTGAATTTTAACCGTACTGGTGATGGCAAGTTCTGAGGAAGCTATTGCATCACCACAATTAAAAAATAATATCACCTAAAATAGTGCCAAAATGTGAGACACTGAAAACCATGAGACCAAATATTGTTTCCTACCAGAAACAACAATTGAGGAGTATTAATGGGGCATCAACTGTGCCAAAACTGAAAGAATGATTTCATAGACTACTGCTGAGCATTTTGAGGAAACAGTTTAAAGCAGATAGAGAAGTCAGTATAATATTTATGTATATGTTCTATAGAAATGGAACTGTCAGAAATTCATGGTGGTCACTGTAAAATACAAAGTAAATATCAAACAGCAACAGAACGGCACATGCACCATATCAGTAAGTAACCAAAGGTCACAATAAAGTCCTAACAGAGCAGGTTGAGTTATGCTGAGGTGTTTAGAAACTGACCTGAAACTGAACAAAACAATAATGTGTTCAAGTATTTTCCAGAAGCTGCACCTCAGTCAGGGATTGTGCTGGAATGTCTCCTTGCCTCTGCAGGCCTACTCCTCACAACTGTGCCTAGTTGAGAATTTTTTGTATATAATTATAAAATCGTTAGTTTTATAGTTCCCTTAGTGTAGATTTAGTGTAGTTGTTAGTCCCAAATGAGACTTAGCCTAGGGATGGGTCATGCCTTCCTCGCTGCCCCCCTCTCCAAGTGGGCAGAGCGGAAATACTGTGTCCTCACTAAGGGGTATGAGTATCTTTATACCCACCCCTGCCCCAAGCTCATTGGTTGTGTCAGCAGCATAACAGGCAGGGCCAACCGGGATCGACTTCTAAGAACAAGAAAGACTAAGAGGCTCAGTCTCTTTGGTAGAAAGATTGATTCTACATCCAGCCTCCAGCTGAGAGTGGCCAACCCACAAGGCCTTGCTTGGCCATTATGATTTTAGTACCTAGCAGTCAATGGCCAAGTTCTCAGACATACTGCCAGAGGAACCCAGGAAGGAATTCCTGGCTATCCTAGATGAGAGCAGGGTGGTAGCCAGGGCATCCCTCAGATGCAGCAGACTCTGCAGCCCGAACCATGGCCTTGGCAATTTCAGTGAGGCGGGCGTCCTGGTTGCAGTCATTGGGCCTTTTGACAGAGGTTCAACAGACTGTCTAGGACCTCTCATTCGATGGTCTGGCACTTTTTTCAGAACAGACAGACAGTAAATTGCACAGCCTGAAAGACTTGCGGCTACCTTGTTCACCCTGGGCCTGTACATGCCGGAGCTGGCAAGGGTGCAGTTTAAGCTGCAACAGGCCTATAGGTTCGGGAGCCAACCTCAGTCAGAACGCTTCCATAAGAAGGGCAAGGGCTATAAATGCCACCAAGGCCATCAGCTGGCATTTTCTGCTCACTGGAGCTCCACCCATAACCAACCAGTGGTAAGCAGGTATTTTGAGGGTTGTGCTCGATGGCGACCTTCCAGCCTGTGTCCTGGATCCTGCTCCCCTGTTACTTTCCAACTGCCTGTTCCCCTTCCTCGCTGCCTGGGCCTCTATAACATCGGACTGGCGGGTTCTCAACACAGTAGCAGGAGGATATACCCTCCAGTTTATTTCTCTCCCCTCCTTCCATCCCTCCTCGCTGTCCCTCTTTAGGGACCCTTCTCACGACCATCTGAGAAGGCAAGACTTTCTCCGGGTGGGAGCCGTGGAAGAATCTTGCTACATTTAAGGGCAAGAGGTTTTACTCCCACTATTTTTTGATCCCAAAGGCCAAATGGGGTCTATGGCCCATCCTCGACCTGCAAAACCTCAACAAGTATCTCAAGAAGTTGAAATTACGCATAGTCTCTCTGGCTTCCATCATTTCTTCCCTGGATTTGGGAGACTGGTACACCGCCCTTGATTTGAAAGATGTTTACTTTCACATATTGATATTCCATGCCCAGAGAGAGTTCCCACATTTCATAGTTGGATCCACCCACTACCAATTTGTGGTGCTCCCGTTTGGCTTGGCAACAGCGCCAAGAATGGTTACGAATTGCATGTCAATGGTGGTGGCCTACATCAGGCATTGGGGTATCCAGATTTACCCATACCTCAGCAACTGGCTCATCCAGAGCCGCTCCAGAGCCCAAGTCCAATGCAGTGTCAAAATGCTGCACGCTACTTATTGGGCTCTAGGCCTGCAGATAAACAAACAAATGTCAATGTTCGTCCCAATCCAGTGGATAGAGTTTATTAGGTTGGTACTCGACACTACATGAGCCAGAGTATTTCTGCCACAGGCCAAGTTCAGGGCAATGTCACATCTAATTGCCAGCGTCACTGCATATCTGCTCACTGTGGCCCAGGTCTTTCTCAGACTATTGGGACTACGCCCCTCTCAAATGTGGCTAGTGACAGTCTACTCCCCGGCCAGACATCACCTGGACAAGGTCATCACGGTCCCTTTGAAGGTACTTACCTCTCTGCAGTGGTGGAATGCCCAAGGTTGGTGCTGGAAGGAGTGCCATTCGAGAGTTGATGACCCATGGACTCCCTATCATTGTATGCATCCGACTTCAGTTTGGGGAGCACGTATCAGTACGCTGCGGACTCAAGGGACATGGTCTCGAGGGGAGCTCACGTTACATGTAAATGTTAGGGAGCTCAGGACCATCTGTCTAGCCTGCAGTGTCTTCCTTCCCCAGCTGTCTGGTCGGGTAGTGCAGGTGTTGATGGACTTTTTATGTGTCTAAGTGGCCTCAACTTTTTGTGCCCACAGGCAGGGCTTGTGCACTCGTCGGCTCTCTGCCAGGAAGCCCTCTGCCTGTGGGACTTTTGCATTCAACATGCGATCCACCTGGAAGCCTCGCATCTCCTTGGTGTCCGGAACACGCTGGTGGATCTCCTCAACAGGTTCTTTTTCTCTGATCATGAGTAGTAGCTCCATTCAGTGGTCATCAAGGCGCTCTTGACGGGGTCAAGTGAGGGTCTTCCCAAGTGGACCTATTCGCCACCAGACAGAAAGTTTCATCAGTTCCGTTCTCTCCTCAGCAGAAGGAGAGAACGGCCTCAGCAGAAGTTCCCTTTCTGATTATTTTCTCCTGTCATGGTTGGGAGACCTGATATATGCCTTCCCGACGATTCTGCTTATCAGCAAAGTCCTCTCAAAAATCAAGAGGGACAAGGTGTAAGTCGTTATGATCGCCTTGGCGTGTCCTTGCCAGCACTGGTTCGGCATGCTCCTGGAGCTGGCCGTGGCAGCCCCATGGCCACTGCCCAGCCCTCCCCCCCCAAAACCTACTCTTGCAGAATCAGTGTCAGTTCCTGAACCCAAACCTTACCTCTCTCCGCCTCATGGCTTGGATGCTGCATGGCAGAACCCAGAGGAACAGGCCTGCTCTAGTCAGGTACAGCAGGATCTCTTGGAAAGCAGAAAGACCTCCACCAGCGCGACTTACCTGGCAAAGTGGAAGCACTTCTCCTACTGGGCATCGGAATGCAACATTTTCATGTCCCAGTCATCTCTGCAGTCCATCTGGGATTACCTGCTTCATTTAAAGCACCTTAAAGCAGTTAAAGCACCTTCTCTTCAATCAAGGTGCACCTGGGAGCCATATCGGCTTTCTACCCTCTCATCCAGGGTAAATCTGTATTCTTGCATGAGATGTTGATCAGGTTCTTGAAGGGCCTTGAGCGTCTCTTACTGTTGATCCGGGACCTGGTACCCCAATGGGACCTCAACCTAGTCCTCTCTGGGCTCACAGAGCACCCCCTTTGAGCCCAGGGCTTCTTGTTCCCTTCCCCATCTATCGTGGAAGGTAGCTTTTCTTGTAGCCGCTGTATACAATATTCTACAAGGACAAGGTCCAGCTGCGGCCCCATCTGACTTTCCTGCCAAAGATGGTATCACATTTCCATGTGAACCAGGATATCTTCCTCCCGATGTTCTGTCCAGAGCAGTGGTGGACAACCTGTGGGTTGGAGTTCATGGATGAAAGGTCTTCTGATGTCCTCTCAAAAGATTTTTGAATGGGATCACCCCTGCATCAGTACTTGTTATAAGCTGGTGCAGGCTGTGCCTCCACTGATAGTGAAAACTCACTCAACTTTGGCTGCCTTCCTGGCACATGTCCCTATCCAGGACACCTGCAGGGCTGTGACATGCTCTTCAGTACACACATTCACGACACATTACAACATCACCTAGTAAGCCAGAGATGATGCTGGATTTGGCAGAACTGCGTTGCAATAAACACATTCATGAGCCCCAACCCACCTCTTGTGGTACTGCTTGGGAGTCACCTACAATGGAATGGATGTGAGCAACCACTTGAAGAAGAAAAGACAGTTACCTTTTCCGTAACTGGTGGTGTTTGAGATGT
This sequence comes from Chelonoidis abingdonii, assembly GCF_003597395.2. Taxonomy (NCBI): domain Eukaryota; kingdom Metazoa; phylum Chordata; order Testudines; family Testudinidae; genus Chelonoidis; species Chelonoidis abingdonii. Next base: position 50,277,463 of record NC_133771.1, read on the forward strand.
GTTTCTCGTGTCCTTTTTATGACCCATCCTCCTTCCTCACTGTCGGAGTTTCCGGCAAGAAGAAATTGAGGGTTGGGGAAGCCAGCGGCGCCCCTTATAGTGGTGCATACGTGCTCCACTCCAGAGGGCACCAGAGCCGGTCCCCTACAGATACCACTGAGGGAAAAACTTCCGGCACTGGTACATGTGGTGAGCACCCACACCTACAGTGGAATGGACATAAGCAACATATCTCGAAGAACACTAGTTACGAAAAGGTAACTGTCTTTTCCTGAGATGAACAGATTAGACTTAGATATTTCTTCTTTACTAATTACTTCATTAGAGATTAAAAAGCATAATGGGCTATAAAGGAAAAATTCAGATAAATACATTTATTTACATGTCTAACAAAATTATGAGCTAAATAGATACAGCACAAAACGTTAAAATAAGTACTAACTCATGTTTTCAAGAGTAATTACCAACAAATATTTCAGAAATAACCCTTGAACAATAGCTAAATGTTTTTAAATGTAAAAACGACTGAACTTTACGTCCTTACAAGAATACTTATTTCTTTACATAGATTTCAGTGCTAGGAAATATTCTTATCAAGCCTTTGTTCTTTGGGAACTAGTAGATTGCTCCATCTGTATCCTATCATAATCAGCACTTGGAACTATTAACTTCCAATTTTTAGGTTATAACAACTCAGAGCAGATTTCAGCCCAAGTGTGGCTTTAGAGGCAGTGTAACCTAGTAGATGAATCACTGGACTGAGACTCAGAAACCCACCTTCAGTTCCAGGATCTGCCCCTCGCTGACTAGCTGTGTGGCCTTCAGCAGGTCACTTTACTTCTATGGTTCAGTTTCCTCATCTGTTAAATGAAGATAATGATACTGACCTCTTTTGTTAAAGCTCTTGAGTTCTAAGGATGAAACATGGAATATAAGAATCTTACATGATTATTCATACAAATATTTACCTGTTGAGAATCCCCACTAAAATATCCATTTTATGCTTTCCATTCTTGGTTGTCATGAAGTGAGTGTTTTGTCATCCAAATATTCCATGTCACCTTCTAGAGCACAAATTGTATGTTCAAAACACACAAACCCAAAGACCCCCTCAACCTAATTAAATGACGCCTATACAGATTTTAGGGAGAGTGTTTTATGTTCATCATAACTTTTAATGACTAACACTAAATATACCGTGGTTACTTTTGACTCCCTTAAGTTTTTAGTTCAGAGGTACAGGCAGAATTTTTTGGATGCTGTTTTTAATTTTAAAATTAGCTATGGACACTAATACAATGGTTAACCGTGATAGCCTTTTACTTTCATTTTGTAGAAATAATAGGGAAAAATAAGATAAATTGTGTTTGAACTGTTTTGGACAATGTTTCTTCTTTGTTTTTCACTTTTTAAAAATCTTATTTTATTTATTTTATTTATAATCTATTTCCTGCAAGATGTCGGATACATAGCTAGTCCCTGTTTTCAGGCCCTATTGATTAGCTAGCTTGGGCCTTCGTCTTTTTACATCAGATTTAAAAGAAAGTGACAGGAAGCTTAGAAATTTAATCAGTTGGGCTGTAACAGAGAAACAGTGCAGTTATGCACTTTCTTGGCAGTGTGTAGTTGTTTAAACTATTCTGCAAATGTAATTTATTTGTATATTGGTCAATAACTATAATGCAGCATCCAGTAATGAGGGAAGCAGGGATTGAAGCCTGAATTTACTGCAGTGACATAGAAAGGTTAACCATTGAAAAAAGGGCTCAAAATTAACATTTTTTCAGGAATTCTTTTTCCCTCTACTGAGGTTATCTCTTAATTCCAGCAGCTTTCTCTATTTGATAAGCAGAGTACACATTTTGATTATTTAAGGGAAGGAGATGGTTATGCAGCTTTAAAAATTTCAACTGATATTGCATTCCGCTGATAAGAATGCAGCACAGAAGAGATTACATGAGGTAGAACTGGGAAGCAAATTGTATTTACAAAAGATAGGATGGTGTTCCTAATAGGTGTTCAAAACAGACTCTTCACTCGCATATTCTGCTGAGTTTTACTAGAAATAACTTCATTTCAAAAAGGGACAAATATGATTGAAGGTAAAAGCATTCCCCTCTTACAAATACTTTTCTAAAGGGTTTACATTGAATTTTCTTGATGGGAGCACAGCAGTATTTTATGTTGCGTCTATATGAAGTGATAATGTGGAAAATAAAAATATAAAAAGTTGTACTTGATTGCTTCATGCTTCAACCACTTGAATTACTAGATCTATATTTGCAATTATGTCAGAGATGTTACAGTACGATATTAATATAATAATATATGGAGATATACCTATCTCATAGAACTGGAAGGGACCTTGAAAGGTCATCAGGTCCAGTCTCCTGCCTTTACTAGCAGGACCAAGTACTGGGTTTGCCCCAGGTCCCTAAATGGCCCCCTCAAGGATTGAGCTCACAACCCTGGGTTTAGCAGGCCAATGCTCAAACCACTGAGCTATCCCATCCCCTGACAAAAACTTTCTGATGATAACAGTCAGAAATAAAACATGAGGATATATTTTCATCTTATTCCTGCTCTTAAATGTGCTGAAATCACTAGAACATCTTTCTGTCTGTGATTGTTTTGTTTTTAATGCTACTAATGTATATCTAAGCAACCAGGGTATGATGGAACACAGCCAAAATTATTACAATACACAGGTGACAGAGGTGTCGTGTGCAATATACTTTCTTGCATTATATGCCTGTCTGTTGTGAGGTATCTTATAAAGGTCAATGATAAAACGTTGGTGTTGAATTCTTCAGTTCTGAATGAATGCTACTTCTGATTACTCTTTTTTTTTTTTTTTTTTTTTTTTTTTAATAGATTTTGGAGTTAGTGAAAGGTATGCATTACCAGCTGGCCTGTCAGAAATACTTCCAGTTGACACATGATGTAAGTACATATTTAATTTTTATTGCACAATAAGCAGGGTGCCTTTGTCTCTAGAAAGGGCCCTGGAAATCATGCATGAAACTCCAGAGGCTCTTTACAGTTATCACATCCATCATTGGTTGTCAAATCTTGTTAATTTTAATGAGTTAATTAGTATAAGCCTTTCTGCTTTGTATTTTAACAAAACAAAATGCTTGTTTCTGAAAAGTCAGTATTTTTTAACATTATCACAAGCGCTAAAGTTGTCTGTTCTCTTTGTTTTAAAGAAAAATGCCTAATGAAATTTGTAGTGGATGCAACTAAAACTGTAACCACCAGCGAAAACTTGTTTTAGCCTTTTGTTTTTTAACATATTTCATCACATATAAACATAGTTGGTATCTTTAATTTATGATGACCAATCATTTCATGACTTCCTACCTAATTTTCTTTCTCAGCTTGGTGAGTTTTTAATCTTTTTAATTATGTGATTAGTTTTTGACTTAAGACAAATTGAAAACATTGACGATGAGAAAATTTTCTCTTTGCTTAGATCATCTCCTATAATTACTGAATTTTATTATAAAGAATATGAAAAAAAATTAAAAACTGGAAAGTGTCTATTTTATGTGCTTATAAGGCACCAATCACTGTAGCACCTCATAGTCTTTTAAAGTATTTATATTATGTGGTAGAGTCATACTATCATCTTCCATTTTACATATGGGGAACTGAGGCACAGAGAAGCTAGGTGGCAGAACAGGGCCTTAAACCCAGGTCTCACAGGTCCTACGATAGTGCCCATCCTTCCTCTCTAGGACAAAGATGTCATTCAAATACAGTAAAAGCTTTGTTATCCAGCATGTTGAAGGAATGGGGAATGCCAGTTAGTAAAAAATTCCTGCTTACTAAGAGGAAGGGAGGGAGTTTGGGTGTGGGAGGGCACTCAGATTTGGGGGTTGGGGTGCAGGGCATGGGTTCTGAAAGGGAGTTTCGGTGTGAGAGGGGCCTTGAGGCAGGGGGCTGGGGCACAGGAGGGGGTGCAGACTGCCAGATTCAGGTGGCGCTCAACTTGGGTGGCTCTATGGAAGCGACGACATGTCCCTGCTGCTCCTAGGTGGAGGCACAGCAGGGTGGCTCTGCATGCTGTCTCCACCCCGAGTGCTGGCTCCGCAGCTACCATTGACCGAGACCCATGACCAATGGGAGCTGTAGGGGTGGCGCCTGTGGTCAGAGGCCACTGCACCTCTGCCTAGGAGCAGCAGGGACATGAGACCTAAGATTTGCTTATAGTGAAAACAAGTCAAAGTTAGTTTAACAAAGAACAGGGACTTGAGAAGAACAAGTGGTTATATATAAAATAAAATCATAACATGCTTTTTAGAGCCTGAACTTAACTAACGAGACATTCTCCTGTCTAATAAAAGTTAGCTTTTCTCCCAAAGTTAACCAGCCAGACTAGGTGTGATTCTCCATTCATAAGACAAGTCAGTTCGCCGCTTGTCCTCTGCATGAAGATACCTGCATGTGCCTTTGCACCCCAAATGTAGTTCCAGACATCCATTGGATTCACTTGTAAACAGAATCCCCCTTACTGCTTCTTTATTCCTATATAGAATCTCCCTTGGAGACATTCCAATCACTTGATTAGCATTTGATTAGCATTTTGCTCAAACTGTAAATTGGCATTTATTGTGAAGTATACAATACCAATTTACATATAGTCAGACAGGTAGATAAGCATCTCTTGCCTGAAAGAAACTTTTTCATCTTCTGGTGACCAGCCGCAACTCACAGACCTTAAGAACATGATTTTTAGTATCTATACATAACTCCTTAAATATTATCCGTACATACACTTTGCAGTAGTTGTGATGATCTGTGTGACACAAAAGCTTTCAGTAGGGACCTTATGTGACATTCTTCAATGAACATTTATGGTAGAGACCAGACTCAGGGGATCTCTGCAACTCTATGCACCCCTGTGCCCTCTGGCAGTGGGTACCAAGAAGTCCCTGGGTCATAATGCCCCACTGCAAAGTCTGACTGACATGTATGTCTTTTTATTCCATGTGTATGAAGTCACCAGATTTTATTGCTGTTCTAGTCATCAGCATCAGGAAGGAAACTGATTTCGGTAGTTACATTGGTTTAATGTTTTAGTCTACTGGGATATGAAGCCCATGCGGGTGGATTAAATTTTTTGTTAATTAGATAATTCTGTTTTGTAAAATTAATGGATTAAATTCTTATTGCACTGCTAAAAGAATGGCTTAATGAGTCCTGAATTGGCTGTTCACCGAGTTGCTACTTTGAAATATCTTTTCCTCTTTAATGGCCTTTGAAAAGGGATTAAATGACTTCCATAAAGTTCCAAGCACTGGTGGACAATACTAATACTTCATAATCCTGTAGTGGTATAATTTTTGTACAGTGTGTTAGGGTTCGATTTAGATTATCTGACACCTCACTGATCAGTAACCAAGCTAAATTGGTGTTTGTTAGACAAGACAGCACAGCACAAAAAGGAAAAGGTTAATACATTGATGCTCTGGAGAACAGGCTTGCAAGTGTCCCTGTGTTCCAAGTTTCTCTTTCTCTCAAAGCTAAGTTTTTATACCTGCTTGTTAACACTATTTTACTTTCCCGTCATATTTTATGGTAGATTACATACTTACATTATCCAATCATACATTAATGTCAACCCCTGGCTTTATCTTAGTGTCTGCACCTATAATATAGAAAGTTTACCAGGGAAGTAATTATTTAAATAAATATATTGGCTGTCTGTCACCTTCGGTCTCTTAAATTCTTTTGTGGTCTGTGACAAATTAGTGCGTGTCTACATATGTCTCTATTAGTCTGCAGATTTCATTCTGTTTTGTGAATGCCATTTTGATTGTAAATTGTACTGCACCTTTACTTTTCCCTTTTTAACTTCAAAAATGGACTAGAACAATAGTTTTCAACCGGGGCTTTGTGGCCCTCCGGGGGTCTGTAAGCCCTTTCAAAGGGGCCACAGGGCTGAAGCCCCGATCCCTGGCACCCCCCGTGGGGCTGCAGCTCCAATTCCTGGCACCACCCACAGGGCTGAAGCCCAGAGCCCTGAACCCTGGTCCTTCCTGTGGGGCAGAAGCCCTGAGCCCATGGGAAGAGTTGGGGACATGGAAGGCATTGCCCACCCCAAACTGCAACACAAGCGCATGGCAGTCCAGGGGACAGCTGCACACCTCCCCCTCCCCTACCCTCAGCCAGGTCGGAGGCAGGAAGCCAGAGCCAGGCAGTGCGAAGCAGCTGCTGCTCTGGCTGGTGCTATGGAGCAGGCAGTGGCAGCATTCCCTCCACTCCTGCTGGTGTCCCAGATTGAAGCTGTTCCTCAGCTCCCAGCCCCTTTGTTCCCACAGAGGCAGCCAGTAAGAGCCCACTGGGTGAGAAGACCCAGCTCCATGGCTGGCAGACCCCTCTGGGAACAGAGACTAGAGGGCAGTCCTCCCAGCACACAGCCCCTAATACCTCTCTCCCTGTACCCTGAACTATGTCCTGCCTGCATACAGTGCCAGCTACCCTTTTCCCTGGTCCTACAGCCACCCCATGTGCACACAGCCTCAGCTACCCCCTGCCTGCACACAGCCCCAGCTACCCACCTCCCTGCACCCTGAACTACCCCGTGCCTGCACACAGCCCCTAGCCACCTCTCTCTCTCTGCACTCACAGCCACTCCCTGTGTGCACACAGCCCCAGCAACCCCCTCTTTGCACCCTGAGCTACCCCCTGTCTGCACACAGCCACTAGCTACCCCCTCCTTGCACCCTAACCTGTTTTCAAACTTTTTGAGCTAAGCCCCTCACATTTGAGTTGTTATAATCGTTGAATGCAGGCGGCCACCGCGCGTCCCCCCCGCCCCAATCCAGACAGACTGGATGACCTGCTGAGGTGAGGCAGGAGGTGGAGGTGGCACTCCCTCCCTGGACCCCACCATATGGATGTGGCTCGAGCCCCACTTGTCCCTTCCTCCCACTCCCAATAGAAGTCAGACTATAGCTGTATCCAAGGCTCCTTCCCCAAAGCCCCTCCTCCACCCGCCACTGGGCCCTACAGTTTTATAGCATGTTGAGTGGGGGCCTCAGAAAAAGATTGAGAACCCCTGAACTAGAATATCTAAGAGGCGTTAGAAGAGACTGTGCGCCCTACGGAAGGACCGTAGAACAATGATGTGGCTGCTACATAGGGGAAACAGCGTTCCTAGAATAGACTTAAGGTGGGCTGTAACCAAGCAAGAAATCCCCTGACTAGGGACTCGAAGCCACTCAGGGTGTCATCTGACATGGAGATCTGGAATTTTATTAAAAAGGACAAGTTCTGTTCTTAGCAGGGACTCTCACTGACCAGAACAAAAAGGCAAGAATGGGCAGGAGGGTGCTGAGACACCAAAAGGACTGACCAAAACCCAATGGTCGTTCAAAGTGGTGAGGACACTGAAGGAAGGGTTTTACATGCAGGTTTTGTGTAATTTTTCTGTAGATCTGTGTATCTCATGTGATTGGTTTAGAAATTCCTGTGTTACTTGCTTTAACTATCACAAAGTAGTCCAGATAGTCCATCGCTTTGAACTCTGAGGAGTTCTGCACTAGGTTCAGGCCCTAGGTAGTTGGACTGCAGAGGCCCTTATCTTAGGAAGGCATAGGGCTATCCTTTGGGGTGGGCTGTAAGGGCGGTCGCCCAGAGCAGCCCACCAAAGAAGTCACCATATGGTGGGTTTGCCGATTCCCTTACCTGCCGTGATGGAGGTGGCAGGAAGAGCAGCAGCGTCTGGAGCCGGGGGAGGTACCTGAGCTGCAGGGGGGGCAGTTGGACAGCCAGCTGAGCCAGATGATTCCTCCCGAGCAGGGGTGGCCCTCCTCCCCCATTTCTCCACTGCTATGTGCAGCTGCTGCTCCTGTTTCTCTCCTCTCCGCCCCTCCTCCCTGAGCCCCTCGCCACTCCTGACTGACAGTGTCCTCCTGTCTGCTGTGGTGGTGGGGAGGGGGCTGATGTCGGGGTGCCCCCTCTGCCCCACCCATGTACCTAGTCTCTGCTGAGCTGAGCTGACTGGACGGGGGAATCGATGTGTGCTGCTGACTCTCTGGGTCTGGTGGCAACTGCTTGTGTCTGAACACGCCCTCAGACGCCTGACCCTGGGTGCTTTCTTAAAGAGACAGTGCACTCGACACTCACTCAGGCGCACACACACTGTCCCCGCAACACCCACCCCAGGGCTTCCTGCATCCGGGTCACTTTCCCCACCGAGGCTGTGCTGTGATGTGAGCATCAGAAGCTGCTGCTCTCCTGCCTTCCCCTTACACAGCCCAGGTAGGGAAAGTGACGTGGATGCAGGAGGGACAGATATTGGGGTGCAGGAGGGGGGTAGAGGTTGATGTGAAGGGGGCATGCACAGTGCAGGGGTAAGGGGTGCAGGAGGGGAGTGCAGGGGTTAGGGGCAAAGGGGGCATAGTGAAGGGGTGAGGGGCACAGGTGGGAGCAGGGGTTGGGATGAAGGGGCACAAGGCAGGGGTTGGGGCGCAGGAGGGGAGTTCAGGAGGTAGGAGTGAAGGGGGCACAGTGCAGGGATTAGGGGCACAGGAGAGGAATGCAGGGGTAGGAGTGAAGGGGGTACAGTGCAGGGTAATGGGCACAGGGGGGGAGTGCCGGGGGTAGGAGTGAAGGGGGTACAGTGCAGCGTTATGGGCACAGGAGGGAAGTGCAGGGGGTAGGAGTGAAGGGGGCACAGTACAGGAGTTAGGGCACAGGAGAGGAATGCAGGGGTAGGAGTGAAGGGGGCACAGTGCAGGGGTTATGGGCGTAGGAGGGGAGTGCAGGGGGTAGGAGTGAAGGGGGCACAGTGCAGGGGATACGGGCACAGGAGGGGAGTGCAGGGGATAGGAGTGAAGGGGGCACAGTGTAGGCGTTACAGGCACAGGACAGGGGTCCAGGGTTTGGAGTGGAGGGGCACAGTACAGGAATTAGGGACACAGGAGGGGAGTGCAGGGGTTGGGGTGGAGGGACACAGTGCAGGGTTATGGGCACAGGAGGGGAGTGCAAGGGTTGGGGTGGAGGGGCACAGTGCAGGGGTTAGGGGCACAGGAGGGGAGGCCAGGGGGTAGGAATGATGGGACACACTGCAGAAGTTGGGGCGCAGGAGGGGAATGCAGGGGTTAGGTGAAGGTAGCACAGTTAGGTAGGGGTTAATGCACATGAGGGAGGGCATAGGTTGGGAGTGAAGGGGTTATAGGGATTAATGATGCAGGAGTAGGGGAGCAGCATTGGGGCAAAGGGGGCACAGTGCAGGGGTTAGGGGAACAGAGGGTGGGGAGCCCATGGGGAGCCAGGGGCAAAAGGAGGGCACCCACTGGGGCCAGGAGCACCAAAATGCAAGTTCACCCAGGGTGCCATTTTCCCAAAGGACAGGTGTGTTAAAGAGGGAGTCAGCACCCAGAGGTAGTGCCTAGAGTCTGGCAAGTAAGCTGAAGAACATGTGGGGATCCAGTGGGTAGATTCAAACATAGCATCCTGGTGATCATCCAGCCAGGGCTATAACATGGTAAGTAGGTGTTTCTCTTGGGTATTTATTGGATAGTATTCCAGAAAACAATATGAACACCCTTTGAGAGAGGATTCCTTAGTCTATGTCCTTTTGACTGAGAATCCTAAACTGCTCCATCCTCCCTTCCATTAGCCTCTTGTTAGATGTTGGAAGTTGATCCTCCTCTTCAGGATAGTCTTCATAGAATTCTCAAACTAATACCACCAAAAGTGTAGTAAAAACAATGGTAAGAATAGTGAGAGAAAATGAGACTAAAGCAAAACATAACTATAGCAAAACATGAAGTGTGCATGATGTATCTAGTGTTCCACATTACCTGAGTCTACCCAATCCTCAGCTCCCCAATATTCCTCATTTCTCTTTCTGGGAAGACTGATAGTCAGAGTAGGGAAACAGACCTACAGGAGTCAGGTTTCTTGTGATATCTGATGAGGTCCTTAGTTTCACCATTCAAATTACTTTTGACTTGCCTCATCTGTGATCTCATGCATAAAGATATTTACATAAATGCACTCCATATTTCCAACCCCAGACATTAAAAACCTATGAATCAGGGTGTCCCCCCAACTCATAAGATTTGCTTATAATCATCAGATATTTTAAAAATAATTGATTATGGGTTCTTTTTATTTGATGTCTAGTTGTTGGGCCATTAGGGTACATTTGGGGAACGTTTCAAACTTTTCTCTGCGAGCCTGGGGGTGAGGAACTTACTTTTAAATGAAAGCTGAAATTATCATGTAATCACCAGAATCTGGGAGCCGGAGCTTTAAGATAGCCAGCCAATATTGCAAGACTCATGATAAATCATGAGAGTTGGCAACGCTAGGCCATTATTTCTTACGAAATCTCTGGTGCATGTATCTAAAATTTATTCAGGATTGTATTCCCTTCCTTGGATAAATAGTTTGTAGTTCCTATTCCTTTCCTATATCACTTTACAAGATAGGCGTCTGAAGATGTAAACCCACAATAGTTTTCTCACAGCCCCAATTTATATATTATGTATATTCCCTCTCCAAATCTGTGTACTCTTTGTTCTAGCCTAAGGGCCATGCTTTTGCAGCTTACTGTTTGCAGAAGACCAGCTTACTATTTATCTCTAATGAGAGTCTTTATATTTTCTTATCATTTCTTCATTTTAGTTCTACTGTGTTGCAAACAGACTGAAAAAGTATTGCCGAAGGCCCTAAAACAAGGGAAAGTACTATTTAGGCAAGTAAGAGTCAAGTTTTATGCCCCCAGACAAAAGCAGAAGCTGTACTTGGTCTGAGACCTCAGGCACAGGAGAACGGAGCCTATGAACGGGTGACAGAGTAGCTGAATAGGATTGGAATAAAGAGAACTGAGCTGCCTCAGAGTAAGACAATAAGAAGGGGGTTAATAGATCATTAGAGCTCAGCTGCCACTCAGAGGGTATGGGAATAGGTCTATTCAATGTCAGCCGCAAAAGTAATGGATGGATACCAGGCAGAAGTGAACATTTTAGTCATTAGAGGCAAAGCTGTACAAAAATCAGATATATGCATCCGAAAAAACAGTTTTCATAATATTTATTAATATGTCTGACATCTGTTGGGGTCCTACATCTTGCCACCCTTCATCTGTATTCCTATCCATCTTCTTGTCCCCTGGCCACTGCCTCCCTCCGCCTCTGCAGCTATATGCCCTCCAGCCCCACACCAAAGCTCTCTGCTCTTAACCACAACGCCTCCACTGGCTCCCTCCCCATTTCCCTTCTCCTTTCTCCACTGGCTCCCTCCCCATTTCCCTTCTCCTTTCCCTTCCTCCCACTTCTGCCTCCCCCTCCCCCTCTGGCTCCTGCAAATACTCCCTTTTCTCATTAGTCATCCCTCTCTGCTCCAATCAGGTTGCTTCCTCATTTTCCTCCACAGTGCCTGGAGTACCAACAGTGGAAATACTGAGAGCATAGATGAGACAGTCTTTTAGCTCTCAGTTTCTGTAACCAGTGCCACACTGGCTCCAGCAACCAGGAGAACAAATTTCAGGGAAAGTCTTACTCAGCACCTGTAGCCTAGGGATGGAACATGCCCAGAGAAGAAATAATCTTCAGAGAATTTAGCTGCCAGACTCTAACAAGCCTCCGCTGAGCATGCTATCAATTTTTCAGAGGCTTGTAACTTGGCTAAATTTGGGCAGATTATTTGGATACTAGCATTTTTACTTGAATTTGAAGTAAATTATTTCATATTCTCATTTATGACTTACCATTTTAGACTGTTGTTGGCAGTGGCTTTTGATTCATATTTAGGGCCCTATCAAGTTCATGGTTATGAAAAACATGTCACGGACCATGAAATCTGGTCTTTCCTGTGAAATCTGGACTTTTGTATACTTCTACTCTATACTGTAGAGGTCTCACAGAGGAGACCAGTGTTTCTTAAACAAGGGGTCTCAACCCAAAACAGAGTTTGGAGCGGGGATTCCCAAGGCTATTGTAGGGGGTGGGGGTTACAGTATTGCCACCTTTACTTCTGTGCTGCCTTCAGAGCTGGGTGGTTTGAGAGCAGTGGAGGCTGGCTGACTGTCCAGCTCTGAAGGCAGCGCCACCGTCAGCAGCAGTGCAAAAGTAAAGGTGGCAAAACCATACCATGAGATCTTTATTTCTGTGCTGCTGCTGGCAGTGGGGCTGCCTTCGGAAATGGCAGAAATTCCTACAGCCTGGGGAGGTTCCTGAAGGTGAGTCGGCCCTGAGAGTGGCCCCTGCGGGGAAGAGGAAGTCCCGTCCCTCACCAGTCCAGCCAGGGCCAGCAGCTGGAGGCCAGCATACAGTAGGAGCCTTCAGCCAGGGCGCCCCCAGTCCTGCCCTTTCCTTGCTCCAGGCTCAGCACCCTCTTATATTGGGAGTTAAAGGGGCTTTGAACTGGCAGTGGTGGGGGCAGGGTTAACCATGGAACTCCTTTCCAACCATGGTGCCTTGGGCAGTTGCCCATGTTGTTCACCTGTAAGCCCAAGCCAGCCCTACACAAAAGTGAGGACCACCCATATCATGCCACCCTCACTTCTGTGCTGCTTCTGGCAGCGGTGCTGCCTTCATAGCTGGGTGCCCTGCCAGCAGCTGCTGCTGTGCAGCCACCCAGCTCTGAAGGCAGTGCCGCTGCCAGCAGCTGTGCAGAAGTAAGGGTGGCAATACCACGACCCCCTACAATAGCTTTGTGACCCCCACCCCCATGATGCTTTTTTGGGTTGGGACCCCCATGGTTACAGTACCATGACCTTTCAGATTTAAGTATCCGAGGCCATGAAATTTATGATTTTTTGAAATCCTATGATTGTGAAATTGACCAAAATTCATAGTGAGTTTGGTAGGGCCCTATTTATATTAAAGGAAGTCCAAATGAGTCAGTCATACAAAATATACAAGACTGAAATTGAGAAACCGTGGCAAAGTAGACCCAAATAGAAAAAGCAGAATACAAAGAAATGCCTTTACACACTCACAGTAGAAATAATATTTAATTCAGACATTGGGAGAAGCATATTTTCTTACCAAAGAAATTAGAGGTCTGAGCTGCATGTGGTCAAGTAGTAATAATTTTAAAGAAAAACCACACTGATATCAACTATTAATTATTGGTAGATTATAGGTAGCCTGTCCTAGTGACAGTGGTATAAAAATGATTATTGCTTTGAAATCAGATTGCATTCCAAAATTCAAGAGCAGTTTAAATAAACACATTTTAAGGCCTCAATTTTAGCATGTAGATAAATAATAAAGTGGCTAACACGTCTTTAACAATAATTAAAGTAAATTAATTAATGCCTACATAATGTGCACGAGTGATGCTTTTTCAACAATTGGTACTACAGCAGTTCATTTTTAAATTAGTGTGTCTTTTTTGAAAAACTTTATTCCTGAGTACCTGTAAATATTTACTATTCTTGCCTGATTTTTTAAAAAATTTTTTGTGAGTATAACTGTTTAATGAACTTTCTAATGCAGAATATTTTAGATCTGTGTAGTTAGAGTACAGGATATTAAAAACGTAAGCAAAAATATATTTTATTATAATTATAGAGGTAACTGTCATCTTTGTTATAATTTGCCAGATATTGATGTTTTAATATTACTATTTCTAATTTTATTTAACCACCTCGGTTCCCTACTTTATTTGGAAAATGAATGTCAGTATCTTCTTGCTTATTTAAAGCTGGGAGGATGGAAAATGTACGTTTGCTTTTCATTGTCCTTTGTGGTCAAATCTCATTTAAGTGAAAGTTTTTGAAAACGAACCACAGTTAGTTGATACCATTTGCTGTAGCACTATGATTGTTCCATATGGCTTTTTTTGTAATACCAGCTGCCTTGTTATCAGCTGACATTGGAAACTGCTTGATTAAAACCTAAAGATCCCAGAGGTGCAACGTTGTTGCCTCACTTCCTTTCAAAACCACATTTGCTACAGTAGAAATATGAGACCAATGTTTGTGTGAAGGTCAATGTGAGGAAAATATGTTGAATTCAAGGAATTGTTTGATATCATCTATTAGATGAAATAAACAGATTTGTTTAAAGTAAAATGCCCTTCAGTCTGGATCAATATAGATTATAAACTTTACTTTTCTTTACAGTACATCATGTACAGTTTTTTTTTCCCTTCTATGCTGAATTAATTGCATCTGTAAATGAAACTGATAAACTTGCTGAAGAAATTCAATTTATCTATTACTGGTTGGTTAACTTCTGAAGACACAATGAACCTTTAAGGAAGAATTATTGATACAATTTTTAAAAGTTTCAAATGACTAGGTTACTGACAAAATAAATATTTTTCTTAAAGTAACCCAAGCAGTCTGACTAAACACACAGAGCAAGGAAATATAAATATGTGCTTCTGTTTTTTGTATTAGTGGATCAAACAAGCCATTAATTTCTCAGATTAATTTTTGTGCCATCAGAGTAAGTATATTGTTATGCAGAAAAATCCTTGTGGAAATTTATTTTTTGGGAAGTAGACTGAGAAGAAGCAGTAAAAAAGTAATAGATCGTAAATGCAGAATTTCCTTAAAGCAGAGTTGTCCAAACTGCAGCTGATGAAGTTCTAGAAAGACTCAGCAATACCCTTTAACTTTAAAATGGGGGAGAAGTTTGTAGAGATAATCCTTAAGATTTACAAAGCTGACTACAAATTTCAGTTGAATTTAAAGGGTGTTGTATGAGTAAATCACGAAGTCATCTTTGAAAATCTCAGTCTATGCATCTCATTTTCCAGCTTCATTTTGATACAACCAGATACTTCATAGATTGTTCTAATTCTTTATAAAAGGAGAAAAAGGAGTTACTATCCAGAAAAACAAACTGCGATTCTAAGGATAAAATAGGAAAGCTAGTAAAAAGAGATTTGGGTTGAGTGGCCTTCAATATGATGAGACACACAGCTCCATAGTTCTCTCTTCAGACCCTTCTGGTGTAGGCTGGCTAAGATTCACCCACATAATACAGAGATGAAATTTAACAAATGGGAAAAATAGCTGGAAGAAATATCAGAGATTAATCCGACCTCCAAATTAGGGGAGAGGTGGGTATGTCCCCTACTTTTTTTCTAAGATTTTCAACCTGATAGTCATATTGGAATCCCAGCTGCTCTTACATACTGAGGCTGTAGCACTTGCTAAGACTGCTTTTCATCATATATTTGGCAAGGAGGTTGTGACTTTTTCTTTCTTATGTAGGACCTCACTTCTGTTATCCCTTCTTTTGTCACATCATGGCTAGATTATTATAATACAATCTAATTTAAAACCTTTCAAAATTTGGAAGTAGTACAGAATGTGTCTGGGCACTTATTCAGCAATGTTTCACGCAAAGAGCACATTACATCAGTGTTACATGTTTGCATTGGCTTTGGTGTTGACTTGTAGATGAGTTTTAAAGTGTTGATTTTGACCTATAAAGACCTAAATAATTTTTTCTCATATGATATTGTGGCATTTGCCTCAACATCCTCTTCCTAGTACAAAAAGGGAGGATATTGGCAGCCAAGAATTCTCAGTTGGTGGCTCTTAGCTTTAGAATTTGGCCTCCTACCTGGGTTAACCAGATCCCAAAGTTGATGACCTTTTTAACTGTTCTCCCTGGTTTTCGTGTGGCTTGTGGGAAGAGATGGTGGGGTGAAGGGTGAATGCTGGGGACAACTTGACTAAATGCTCCTTTTAAAAGACTACCTAGCTTTTTGGTAGATGTTTCAAGCTTGTAAGCACCTGAAGAGAGGGATAGAGGTTATAAGTGAGGTTGTGAAATGGGTACGGCTGAGTAGCTTGCTTTTAAGACTATGAAAGGCCCATAGAAGAAAATTATTTTTAATGTTTTGGTATGTTTGATGACTGTTTAACTTTTTTTCAGATTGTGTAACTGACTAGAGAATTAACTAATAGGAGCAATCACAAACCAAAATACCTAGTTATAGTAGTTGAATGAAAAGACATGCCTGACTTTAAGAAACAATTAAAAATAAAATAGAATGCACATTATAGTAGTTTCTCTTCCTTCTTCCAACTAATCAGAAGCCCATGTGCTGTTTGATGTGGGACGGGCCCATTGGGATTCCTGGAGCTGGATCACATATGTCCTTGCAGCTTAGCCCCAGTGCCAGTAGAGCAAAGACAAGATTGGGCCATTGGCCTTCTGCCTAAGCCTGCTGCCTTGTTGAATATATAAATCACGTCGGTGGTCAACATAAGTAAGGGCTGCTGTGAGAGTATGGACAGAGGTGGATCTACTGTTTTACCCATGGCCTCACATTTGTATTGACAGCCAGTCCTGATTTGTTTCATGAAACTTTGTCCTTACTTCTGTTCCCCTCTGCCCCATTTACTCTACCCTAGTCTGTAGCCCACCCATCCAAAATTGGAAAAAAATTGGATGTAAAGAGTAGGATGGGTTCACCAGGTGAAATTGTAACAACCTGTGTAGTTTCCACACTTCTATTACTTTGTTTTATTTACATTTATTTGTAGTTCCTGCAACATTACAAGAAAGACAGTGTTAAAATAATATATTTAATAATAATATTAAAACAATCATGTTTTATTTCTAAAATATAGGAGAGGGAGGTTTGTGTTGCAATTAGATTCTTGGCATGATAGTATTGAATCAGACAAGTATCAGCAAAGTGATTTCCCCACACCCCCATTTTCTTAAACAGAAGCTAAACTAATTAAATGACTAATGCTACTGAAAGAGTTCATCTAATCTAAAATTCATCTTTTGAAATACCGTGTAATAATTTCTTTTCCTTTCCTTCTGTGTACAGGTTGATGATATTGGGTTTTCTTTGAATCATCCCAATCAATATTTCGCAGAGAGTCAGAAGCTACTAAGTGGTGGTAGAGAAGTGAAGAAAGAACCAAGTGAACCTGAAAACTCTCAGCAAAAACCGAGTAGTCAGAAAAGTACAAGTTCATGTTCCATTCCGATTTCTTCAAACACAGAAGCAGATACAGAACTGGAGGGACTGGATGCGTATTTCACTGAAGACTGAGAAGCTTTGTTGTTTATTTTTCTCGCCTTCATTACTTCCCTATAATTTTAGCAATATTTTCCCTCATAGTAAGAGAGTAAGCACCTGGCTTTCTGGAGAGCTTGGGTCAGTAAGGCTCTAATTTGGCTGATGAAAGGAAAGAAGAGATGCATAAATTTTAATTATATCTGGTACTTTTCCTTGTAGCTAGGGCACATCGGTTCCATTGTGCAGTCAGTTTCTAACTGCTTGGGGCATGGGAACTGAAAATTAGTTCCTAAATTTGAATGATATTGCAGTTTCTATGAGTTGTTTCTGTGCTCATAAGCATTTTGTGTGTAACCCATCTTTCCTTATACTCCACATTTTTAAATAGCTTTCTCTTCCGTGTTTTTCTTAATAAACATATGTTGAAATGTAAAAATTTGTGATCTTTTCTTGTTCAATTGTACTTCTAGAGTGATTCAAACTGCCTAAATCATATTTACAGATATATCTTTTTTAAGAAATATTATTTCTTGGGACATGGGAAATACCTCCAATTAGTAGTATTTATTTACAGTCTATGATTTGGTGGTTAAGGACTCAAATCATTAGAAAAACTCTGATCTTTCTATTTAAAGTATGCATATGACCTTCATTACCATCTGAGCAACTTACAATCTTTTAGAGTTGTATTCTCACAGCTGTACTTTGACAAACTGAGAGTGCAATTATCCCAGTTTCGTAGATATGGAACTGTGGGACAAAGAGACTAAGAACGAGATTTTTAAAGGTATTTGGGTACTGTTTCAGTCAGCGGTGCAAAGCCTAAGTGATTTAGGTGATTAAATATAATTTTCAAAAGTTGCATAGGCACTTAGAAGCCTCACTCTCATTAACTTTCATTCAGACTTAGCCCTCTAAATACCTATGTAATTTCTGAAAACCAGACTTAGCTGTGCGAGTCACTTGGCCTTGGAACACTCTACACTAATGCTGTAAGTTGATGGAAGTTATGCTAGTTCAGTTATGTAAATTACGTAATTTCAATCAACTTACAGCAATACTGTGTCGATGAGAGACACTCTCCCATTGACATAGTTTCTGCCTCCCAAGGAGGTGGAGTACAGATGTCAATGGGAGAGAGCTCTTCCATCAACTTAGTGCGTCTTCACCAGACCCGCTAAATCGACACTGCTGCATTACGTAACTGAAGTAGACATAACTTAGGTCAACTTACACCATGCTGTGTCGATGGGAGACACTCTCCCGTTTACATAGCTTCTGCCTCTCAAGGAGGTGGAGTACAGATGTCATTGGGAGAGAGTTCTTCCATCAACTTAGCGTGTCTTCACCAGACCCGCTAAATCGACACTGCTGCATCAATCACAGCAGTTCCAGTTTAGGCAGTAGAGTAGACATGGCCTGAGTGGAGCAACACATAAGTTGCAAAAAATAGGTCTGATACTAATAATTAGATAAATAAGATAGAACTGAAGATTTTGTATTTCAGTAGTACCTGGAGACCCTGTTGGTTTAGGCCAGGGGTCGGCAACCTTTCAGAAGTGGTGTGTCAAATCTTCATTTATTCACTTTAATTTAAGGTTTTGCATGTTGTAATACATTTTAATGTTTTTTAGAAGGTGTCTCTCTACAAGTCTATATATTATATAACTAAACTAGTGTTGTATTATAAAATAAACAAGGTTTTCAAAATGTTTAAGAAGCTTCATTTAAAATTAAATTAAAATGTTGATCTTACGCCGCTGGCCCGCTCAGCCCACTGCTGGTCTGAGGTTCTGTTCACCTAGGCCGGCAGCGGGCTGAGCGGGGCCTGCGGCCGGGACCCTGGCTGGCAAGGGTCTGAGCGGCTCAGCCCACTGCCGCTCAGGGGTTCCATCCGCCAGCTCCTGCCAGCTGGGATCCCAGCTGCCAGACCCTCTCAGCCTGCTGCCGGTCTGGGGTCCCGGCCCTGCCCACATACAGTGGGTACCTACCTTCTCCCTGGTTCTGGCCCATTCTTTTCCTTTTTCTGCACTGAGCTGAGGGTGGGAGTGCACTGAGCACAGGGCTGGGGGTGAAGGGTCTGGCCAGGAGCTAGAATGAGGAGGGGGGCTCAGGGTTGGGGCAGGAGGTTTGGGTGTGGGGCACTTACCTGGGCAGCTCCCATTTGGTGCAAGGGTTGCAGGTGGGAATGTGGGGTTGGTGTGTGTGCAAGGAGCTCCCAACATTTGGTTGCTCAGGGTGGGGGTGGGGAGGAGCGAGAGAGCGTGGGGAGGCACGTGGGGTATAGGGGGGGGAGGTAATTAAGTGTGGTACGACGGTCAGCGGAAAGGAGGGGCGATACGATCGCAGATAGGAGGGGTGGTGAAAGGGGTGAGCAGGTAATCAGGGCAGGGGTGCTAAGTATGTGTGGGGGCTGCCAGAGTCAGGGCAGGGGTTTGGTGGGGGGGGTGAAGGAGTCAAGCAGAGGGCTGGGTGTGTATGAGGCGGGTACAGGGCTCAGGGCAGAGGGATGGGGTGTGAGGGGAGGGAAGGGGAGGGCAGGGCAGGGCAGGGGGCTGGAGGGGATATGCCACTATTCCACCCACCACCCACCCCTTCCCTAAGGCCCTGCCCCTGCTGCTTCTCTGCAGCCCCCAGGACTCCCATGCCCCATCCAACCCCCACTTCTCCCTGACTGCCCCCTCCAGAGACCCCTCCCCCCTAACCACCCCACCTGGGATCCCACCCCCTTTCCAACTCACCCTGCTCTCTGTTTCCTGACTCTCCCCCCGCCTTATCCCACCCTCCCGGCCCCAGACCCCTTACCATGAGGCTCCTAGCAGCATGTTCTGCTCCGCACATAGCCAGACACGCTGCCCCATGGGAGCAGGCAGCCCCGCCTCTCAGAGTGCTGTGCGCATGGCAGCATGGCTCCAGGGGAGGGGGGAATGTGTCTGTCTCCCCGTGGAGCCAAACACTGTCCCGCGGGAGTGCGCAGCCCTGGCCCCCAGAGTGCTGCGCATGTGGTGACAGGGCTCCAGGGGAAGTCAGGGGAGGGGCCAGCAGTTCCCACACCAGGAGAGTGGGACCCTTTGCCCACCCCTGCATTAGAGTGTGCCTGGGGAGACCCGGCACACTCCCTGCACACTCCTATGCTTCTGTCCCGTAACCTTGCCTCCGAGGGGGGTGGAGGGTGGAGAAGAGCAGGCTGAGCAGGATTTTTAATGGCACTCTGCTGCCTGCCGGGAGCCTGGCAGACAGTAGTGTGCCATTAAAAATTGGCTTGTGTGCCATAGATTGCCGACCCCTGGTTTAGACACTGTACATACACCTAGTAAGAGAGACTCTGTGCTGAAGAGCTTACAGTCTATCTAGACGAGACAGACAGAGTGGGCCTGGTGAGGAAGTTGTAGTGTCAGCATTTTATAGATGGACACAGAGAGATTAAGTGGCTTGCTTAAGGTCGTAGGAAGAGTGTGAAAGAGCTGAGGATTGAACCCAGGTCTCTCTTGTGCCAGTCAAGGTGTAGAAATGATGATGTGTTTATCATGATAATTTGTGACTGAGTAAATACATTTGTTATATAGTACCAATGATAATTGAGGAGTTGCACACTTCACACATGTGCTGTACATTTACTGTGAAATCTTTCATGTTAAGAAGGACCTTCTTTGTTCTCTTAGTTTGTTCTCTCATTAGTTGCACACATACAAAATGGGAAATGACTGCCTAGGAAGAAGTATGGCAGAAAGGGATCTGGGGGTCATAGTGGACCACAAGCTAAATATGAGTCAACAGTGTAATAACTGTTGCAAAAAAAAGCAAAGATCATTCTGGGATGCATTAGCAGGAGTGCTGTAAGCAAGACATGAGAAGTAATTCTTCTGCTCTACTCCAGGCTGATTAGGCCTCAACTGGAGTATTGTGTCCAGTTCTGGGTGCCACATTTCAGGAAGGATGTGGACAAATTGGAGAGAATCCAGAGAAGAGCAACAAAAATGATTAAAGATCTAGAAAACATGACCTCTGAGGGAAGACTGAAAAAATTGGGTTTGTTTAGTCTGGAAAAGAAGACTGAGAGAGGATGTGATAACAGTTTTCAAGTACGTCAAATGTTGTTACAAGGAGGAAAGAGAAAAATTGTTTTTCTTAACCTGTGAGGATAAGACAAGAAGCAATGGGCTTAAATTGCAGCAAAGGAGGTTTAGGTTGGACATTAGGAAAAACTTGCTAATTGTCAGGATGGTTAAGCACTGGAATAATTTGCCTAGGGAGGTTGTGGAATCTCCATCATTGGAGATTTTTAAGAGCAGGTTAGACAAACACCTGTCAGGAATGGTCTAGATAATACTTAGTCCTGCCATGAGTGCAGGGGACTGGACTAGATGACCTTTCAAGGTCCCTTCCAGTCTTACGGTTCTATGATTACTCAGGTGGATCAGAATAGTAACATTATTGAAAAAAAATCAGATTACTGCATACAAGTGATGTTACTAGCAAGATACTGAAATTAAAGCCTTTTTGTTGCTCTTTTGGAGGCTAGAAAAGACATACTTCAGATATTGACAATTTTGATTTTTCTTTGCCCTAATCACAGTTTCTTCCTTTGGAACATCTAACTGAAAAACACATAAAAGAATCCTGGAAAACATTTTCTGTAAACTTTTTACTGCTATTTATAAATTATATTATGAAGTCAAAAGATAAGGATTCTGAGGTACCAGATAACTCTAAGATGAGCTTTCAGCAATGAAAAAATATATTATTCATTTAAAAATTTTAAGAACTTTAGGGATTTAAACTATTTTTCCTAATACAGAGGGACTTTGCAGGTATTTTATTTATTATAGTCTTCTTTTACTGTTATACAGTGACTCTGCAAAGTGTGCTTTGCAAGTCAACTTTTTTGGTACTTTGCAACCTTTAAAAACACTTCTGGGTTTTAAGCTTGAAAGATAAAATGAGCTAATTTTAAACTTCCTATTTGGGGTAGTGTATACCATTTGCAAATTTAATCAAGGTCTTCCACAGATATCAGTTTAACATTACATTTAAGTGCCCATTTAAAGAGAGAATTTGACAGCAGCTCTGAATGCTAGTCTGTCTGAGGACGACATTCTTGCAGCCAGAAGAAAAAGAATTGAGAAGCTTCAAACTACTGTGATAATTCGTTCAATTTGCTAGGTTTGTTTTGTAATGTTGGAGATAGAATATAACAGAATAAGTATAGAATGCTTTCAGTGACTTGTCTGCCATTGGTGTATGCAAACATGGGGCTATTGTGTTGGTGAAGATGGTAGCCTTCAATAATTTGACAACTGTTTTCCTCTGGGAAAGACAACCGATTGGTCTGAAGATAAATTGAGGGAATAGCTTAGTCTCCATTTTACTTTTTTGTGGGGAGGAAGTTAGGGGAATTTGTCTTTGCAGTGCATTTTCTCCCTCTTCAATGAAAAAATAAATGCTAGAGAAATAGAGATCTTGTGCACTAAAAGATCATGGAGTTTAAAGTTTTAACCTATTGCAGTGTTGATTTAAAAAGTTAAATCCTTTCATGCTTTGAAAGAGGTTTCATATACTCCAAAGCTGGCATTATTCCTGTGTAGAGTCAAAATGAATTGGCATTTATTTAAATAGAAAGGTTTACTTTTTCTGGAAGCTTTTATCTTAAAAAGACTGAAATCTGTCCCCTACCTAGATACTGCCATTTCCTCCTTAGGATTTAAGAAATTGCTCATGGGGAAAAAGCCAGAAAGCATGTGCCCTTTAAAACATATTTCAATCCCTCTACAGTGAACATTTTTTTTTAAAGAGTTCCCAGTTTTCTGAAACCTCTCTAGTATAAACATTGTGTCATTTGATTTGATCAAGGTAATAAACATTCGGAATGGTGAACTGATTTGAAGTCTTCTCTTCTTTTGAGCAAATTATTTGAACTTCAGAAGACTTTTGCCATTGCAGATAAACTTAATATAGTCAGTGCATTATAACCACCTTCTCCAACTTTGTTACAAAAATAAATAGTGCTCAATGTGAGATAACTCATTTACTTTTAATTATATTCTTCCCTCACTTCAGCGCTGGTTTTTCTTTGTTCTCATATCTATTGCTGTCACTACCTTCCCTACATCCTTCCTTTCGTCTGATAATTCTCCATTTTCCTTTCTTCCCCTTCCCTTCCATTTTCCTCAGACTCAATCTAATTTTCTTCTTTGCACATTCTGTTGGTGTAGGTATGGCCCATGCACAATCGCTGGAAATTTTTACCTCAGCGGTATCCATCAGGGTGGCTCAATCGCCCTTTGCTGCTGCATGCCACTAGCACCAGTATGAAGCACCCAGCCAAACCCACACTCCCTCTCTTTCTTCTTAGCACCTAGACAGTCACTGGATCTGCTCTTCTTGCATTCACAGGTCCTCAGTGGACTTTCTTCTGTATATTATAAATAGTTTTAGTAAAGTTATTAGTTAAGTAGTTAGATTTCAGTTTTTATCAGTTTTTCAGCTGATCCCTTGTTCTGAGAAATGCCTCGGTCACCTGGCTTCCAGCCCTGCATTTCCTGCAGTCAGGCTATGCTCCTGAGTGACCCACACTCCAGCTGCTTGAAGTGCTTGGAGGAAGCTTATATTGGGGACTGTTGCCAAACCTCCAAGGACTTTAATAAGCCTTGCACAAAAAGGGATTGGGAGGCCAGGCTAAAGTTTCTTCTCATGGAGGCCTCCATCTGAGCCAGAGCAGTCAGGCTCAGCACTGAGTGCTTCAGTGTCGGTAAGGAGTTCTCCTCCTACCTTCGCAGAGTCCTGGCACCAATCACCATCCCCAGTGCCTGGAAAAAAAGCATAACAAACAGACTGATGAATGGGTGGCAATCATCGGCATGGGGGTCAGAGTAGGTGCAGTCTAAAGACAGGCACTCCCATGCTTTGGTACTGCAGAAGCCAGCACTGTTGACTCTGGCACCTATGCAAGTACTGTCAAGTCCAGAACCAGAAGAGGCTTCCATATCAGCAGCACTACACTTTATCAATGCTATGTTGGTACTGACCGCACCAGAGGCGTTTGCAGCTGCCAGGGATCTCCTCTCGCTGTTGGTACCGGTATCGCTGGCAGTACAAGAGTCATTGTTCTCGGCGGGCATGGGGGAACTGGCTGGACTGTTACAAAGCTCGGTGTCATGTCAGCCTCACGTACCCAAGATGGTTCACCATTTGGTACCATGAAAGGAAAAACCTGCTATGTTTGCCTCACCACCTTGGCATTGATCACCCAGCACCTTTGGGAACAGCACCCTCATAGTCAGTGGAAGGAGGCTCATCCTCTTCTGAGTTGGAGATGTGGTCTTACTCTTCTCATCCTTGGAGCCACTCTCGCTACTCCTCTAGACATTTCCACCCTTTCATGAATCCGGTCAGAGTACCACCATCAAGTGATTGGCCAGGAAGTCACCGGGGACTTGCATTGATCCAGTTGCCCTTATAGGATATATAGGGATCTCCCATAGTTGCCAGGGCATATTCCAGGCACTCTAGAGCAGTGGCCTCAGGAAGGCATACCTACCTTCCATCTTAGTAAACTGACTTTCCAGGGAACAGATTAATTTCAACAATGGGTTTTGGAGGCTATAACATCAGGTTACTCCATGTATCTTACCTCCATCCCCCTGCTGCACAAACTGATGCTGAGACAGGAAGTCATCTCTCTCCTACACATGGGGGCATAGTATGAGTTCCAGTCCTGCACAAAGTGAAAGGTTTCTATTCCATGTACTTTCCAAAAAAGAACTGGGGATGGAATCTGATATTATATTTCAACTCCTAAATGCCTTTGTGAAATCACAGAAATTCAGGATGCTGACTCTCACAGGCATAATTCTGTCATTGTATTCCAGGGATTGGTTTGTGGCCTTTGACCTTCAGGACCATTATTTTAATGTCACTCTTCACTCCCCCTCCCAAGGTTCTGTCGGCCAGAATCACTTCCAATATCAAGTGTTTCCCTTCAGCTTCTCCTCTGCCCTAAGTCTATTCTCAATGATCATGGTGGTTGGTGGTAGCTGTCATAAGTAGATAGGTAAGGTAAGGGTTAAGTTTCTTTTACCTGGAAAGGGTAACCAAACACCTGACCAGAGGACCAATCAGAGAACTGGATTGTTTAAAAGTCAGGGGCGGGAGGGTGGGAAATTTGTATACTCGGGCGTCTTTGTTGTTTACCAAAGTAGAATAGGTAAAGGTAAGGGTTTAAGTTTCTTTTTACCATGGAAAGGGGTAACCAACGGGCCAGACCATGACCCAGAAGGACCAAAATCAAGAAGAACTAAGGATCTGTTTAAAGTCAGGGCGGGAATTTGGTATACTCGGGGTCTTTGTTGTTTCCTCGGCTATGAGTAAACAAGCTTTTCTTATAACTCATCTTAAATCTCAAATATTACTAAACTAAAAGATCTGTGAGTACAAAGGGAAACAAAGTAATTCGGCTATGAGGAGCTTAGTGTTGTATTTACAGATGTGGATGCTGGGTCTTTGGTTGTTTCCCGGACTATTGAGATTAAACAAAGCATTTTTCTTCTAACTCTCGTATTTAAATTTCAATATTCTAACGAAAAAGTCTGTGAGTACAAAGGGAAACAAAGTAATTCGGCTATGAGGAGCTTTGGTGTTGTATTTACAGATGTAGATTGGCTGGGTCTTTGTTGCTTCCTCGGCTGTGAGTGACAAGCTATCCTTGCTAACTCGCATCTTCTAACTCATCTAGCTATAAATGGCAGTGAGACAAAAAAGGGAAGCAAAAGTAAAATCGCTTATGATAATGCTTGGGGGCTTTGGTATCTTACTGTGTGTGATTGCTTGGTCTGTTTAAATTGGCTATTTGTTTAAATCAAGAACTGGGGTTATTCAATAATTTTCTAAGTAGGGAGCCTGTATATAATGTTTTATGGCAAGTGTATTAATTTCTGTATTTTCTCTCTTTCTATATTAAAGCTTTTCTTTTCCCCAAAAACTTAGTGAAGAAGTTCTATTTCTAGTAAAGGCAAAGCCAAAGCTGTTAGCATTTTGGCATCTCATTGTCCTGAGGGAATAGAACGCTTATCTCCTTGGGAAGCGAGACGCAGAGAAACAGGTTTCTTGGTACTCGCAGGCTAGACCAAGAGGCAAGCCTGGGAAGGAGGGGGGAAGGGGTTATCTCTCCTGCGTTTAGACTCCAAGGGATTTGGAATCTGGGGGTCCCTCCAGGGAAGGGTTGGGGACACCAGAGAGAGGAAAGGGGGGTCAGGCCCTATCAATTCCTGACCAGGTGGCAGCCTATCAGATCTAAGCTGGAGATTAAGCTTAGAGGACTTCACGCTAGTACCTCATATTTGAACTCTAAGGTTCAAATCGAGGAATTATACTATGACAGTAGCCAATCACCTATGTCAACTGCGAATAATCATCTTGCCTTATCTTGATGATTGGGTGCTCAAGTATTGGTAGAACGATGACATTTTCTCTGCAGTACAAACTGCAGTGTCCCTGTTCCATAGGCTAGGATTTCAACTCAGTATTGAAAAGTACACTTTGAACCCGGTAAATCGACATCATAGGGGCTTCTCTAGATGCCATAGCAGCTACAGCTTACCTTCCTATAGACAAGTTTATGACTTTAATGAACTTCATCTTCATTTGTATGAAGTGCTACCTGATAGATCTGATGGAAGACAAGATCTGATGTTTGGAGATGCAGGTAGAAGCTATGGTTAAGTTTTGAAGTGGGGATTTGACTGGATGATGGAGGGAAGGCTAGAGGAGGATGAAGGAAACATAAGAATGGCCATACTGGTCAGACCAAAGGTCCATTAACTCAGTAGCCTGTGTTCTGACAGTGGCCAATGCCAGGTGCTTCAGAGGGAATGAAAAGAGCAGGCAATCATCAAGTGATCCATCCTCTGTTGCCCATTCTCAGCTTCTGGCAAACAGAGCCTAGGGACACCATCCCTGCCCATCCCAGCTAATAGCCATTGATGGACCTATCCTCCATTAACTTACTTAGTTGTTTTTTAACCCTCTTATAGATTTGGTCTCCACAACATCATCTGGCAAAGAGTTCAACAGGTTGGCAGTGTGAATAAATACTTCCCTTTGTTTGTTTTAAACCTGCTGCCTATTAATTTCATTTGGTGACCCCTAGTGCTGCTGTTATGAGGAGGAGTAAATAACATATCCTTATTTATTTTCTCCACACCAGTTGTGATTGTATAGACCTCTATCATATCCTCCCTTAGCCATTTCTTTTCCAAGCTGAAAAGTCCCAGTCTTATTAATCTCTCCTCGTCTAGAAGCTGTTCCATACCCCTATGCTCAAGACTTGCAGATGGAAGCTGGATTGGAGAACTGTGAGAGTAGAGTACTGGATGAGGAAAGTGGCCAGTGGAAGCATTTCACAAGGCAGAAGAAAAATGAAGGAGAACTGAGGGACAAGTTTGCTAAGTTGGGAAATGAAAGGAGATGGCAAGCAGTAACAGAAGGTGGGAAGACAAGAAAGAAGAGAAGAGCAGCTAGTCTTACAAGAAGAGGGGAAGTCAATGGAAACAGCCAGAGTTTGGAGCCCTAGGAGGATAGAGGATGACTCGCAGAAGATTGCAACTGAGAACAGAAGATAAGAACAATTGCAGCCAGAGACAACAGAAGGAGGAAGACCAGAGAATTGCACCAACAACAGAAAGAGGAAGGTCTACGTGATTGGGGACTCCCTACTACGAAGAACAGACAGGCCTATCCTTAGAACTGAAAGGTGTGCTGTCTGCTGGGACCTAAGATACAGATTGTGAACCTGAGGCTGAAGAGGATGCTAATGGAATCAACTGATTTTCCTTCACGGGGGAACAAATGATACTGCTAGATTCTTGCTGGAATTCATCAAGAGAGACTATGCCAGGCTGGAGAAATACACTTAAAGAAATAAAGGCTCAAGTGATCTTCAGTGGGATTCTACCTTTTCCAAGGGAGGAAAAAATTTTGATGATCAGCAGGTAACTCAGGCAATATGTTGCTATAATGAGGGCTTTGGGATGTTCAACCACTTGGAGGCTTTCATGAACAGAGGACAGCTATCATGGGATGGACACCACCTGAGTAGAGAGAGAAATAGACTTCTGGGATGGAGGCTGGCACAACTGATAAAAGGAGCTTTAAACTATGAATTCAGGGGAGATGGTTGTGAGATACTAATGTAACCTCCATGCCTGATTCTAATACTGAGCAGCAGGAAAATTAAATAAGAAGGGATAGAGCAATAGAGAAAGGAATAACAGAGAGGAGGAGAATGGACATTGAGGAAAGATAGCATCGTTGGTTTAGACACTAACAGTCAGGTAGATGATACTGAAAGTAGAATGACTGTACCTAATCGGGTGAGGAATGTGTGTGAAGCTAAGCAGAAAAAAGTGTTTGTACACCAATGCAAGGAGCCTTGGTAACAAAATGGAGGAACTAGAGCTACTGGTGCAGGAAGTGAAACTGGATATTATAGGGAAAACAGAAACATGGTGGAATAATAGTTAGGACTGGAGTACAGGATTGAAGGGTATGCGCTGTTCAGGAAAGACAGAACTAAAGATAGTAGCTTTGTATATTAGCCGTATGGAGTGGAAATCCATCAACCTCATGAAGAAACTTGCACAAATACAGACAGATATCATCTTCCTTTCCAAATGCAAACGGATGGACATCATACCAAATGGACTAAA
>NC_133771.1:50308789-50389778 GCF_003597395.2 Chelonoidis abingdonii
TATCTCTAGCTTGTTTGCTAGCATATATATACCTACCCCTGGAAATTTCCACTACCTGCATCTGACCAAGTGGGTATTCACCCACGAAAGCTCACGCTCCAAAACGTCTGTTAGTCTATAAGGTGCCACAGGATTCTCTGCTGCTTTTAATGATGAGGTAGATTGTAAAGAAATTAGAAGTGACGGAATAGATCAAATTAAATCAGTTTGGGTCAAAATCACTGAGGGGAAAAAGGTAACAGAGGCTCCACTAGGATAGTGCTGAGGGACTGCTACAGACCCCAGGGTCTGATTTGGATTTGGATAGGGGCATCTTAAATTTTTAATGAAATAAATAGTATTGGAAATTGTGTGATTGTGGGAGACTTTAATTTCCCAGATATAGAGTGGAGAACAAGTGCTATTAATAATGATAGGGCCCAGATATTCCTGGATGCGATTGCTGAAAGATTTCATCACCACATAGTCACCAAACCAACAAGAGGTGATGCCATTTTAGATTTAGTATTGGTTGGTAGCAAGGACCTCACAAAAGAATGAATTGTAGAGGAGAACCTTGATTTGAGTGGTCATGAGTTAATTCAGTTTAAACTAAACTGAAGGATAAACAAAAATAGGTCTGAAACTAGTCCTTGATTTCAAAAGGGCAATCTTAAAAAATTAAGGACATTACTTAGGGAAGTGGACTGGACTGAAGAACTCAGATATCTAAATGTGGAGGAGGTTTGGAATTACTTTATCAAAACTGTAGAAACTATCTGAAGCCTGCATCCCAAGCAAGGGGAAAAAATCATAGAGAAGGGTTGCAGACCAAATTGGGTGAACAAGCATCATGAGCAGATTGCTCGCATGGTTGAAAAATTGCTGGTGGTTCTCTTCCAATATCCCTTGTCTCACTCATCGTTACTAATAATAGTCCTATGCAAAACTCACCAATCTTAAATACCCAGGTAATCTCAGCCTCATTTGCCAAGATCCTGCTGCTGAATGTATTTATTCTATTTGCAACAGTAGCAATCAGAAAATCTCTCTTCAAGTTTCCAAGTAAGATGCCTGAGCTTACTTTTAAGTTCATTATTACTTCTCTCACATCTTCTCCTCAAGCATCCACAGCTACACCAGGCTCAACTTCAGTACTTTTGAATAACGTGCCCTTCCTTACAGCACTGCTCTGTTATTTTTTTCCTTCACATTTTTCTCTTCCTCATTTCACTGGGCTGTAGATCCTTGGAATTACTCTGTGACATCTATAACCTAAACTCTGCTGGACGCAGCTTCTTCATCTCCTTTCTACATTTTTCCCTTTCTTACTCATTACATGAGTTACTGATCACAATTTCTAGGAGTGTCACTGTGAAATACCATACCTTAATTCAAGTTAATGGAGTAAATGGTGCTTGTCACTGTACTACTCCCAGTCAGTGCCTTTAATGTCATGCTATTTCTTTTGTATTGCGCCTCCAGCACACTGATCGTCCATCTCACGCAAATGGTTGTCCTCTTCTGCCATTCCTTCTGAGTCAAAAGCCAACCATGTGTTGTCAATGAACCTCTCATATTAATAGATCATTCTGAGAATGTCAGTCTGTCTTGCTAAATCTAATCTCTGATTTTAGTACCATAGCCAACAATGCTTCACCTTGACATCAAAAATATTTAATACCGTGTACCATCAAAAATTTCACCCATGCCTTTCTACAAATCAATTCCCTAAAATCACTGTTCTATCTTGTATAATATAACTCTCTCTTTGGTGAAGGAGGAAAAGGAGTCTAGAGAATGATCTGGGAATGAAACAAAACTCCTTCAGCATGCCCTTTCCATGCTCTCCTCAGCATCAGTGTGGTAAAATGGTCCTTTACAGTTATGTTTTCCTGCACAGCAAGTTTCATAGACTAATAATAAGGAAAAAGAGGATAGCTATAATATTCAGGGTGGAATAGCAGAACCCAAGAAACAAGAAGGGAATAATATGCAAATTAATTTCAAATGTTTTATTTTTAGCATGGCCATATTAAAAAACCAAAATATATATCCTTCCTGTATCACCTGCATGTTACTTGTATAAAAAAAATCTTGGTATTGTATCACATTATTTTTTAATTATTTATTTTGTAGCCGCACACCACAGACACAATCAGGATCAACGCCCTATTGTACTAGGCTTTGTAAAACATAGTGGAAGACGTAGTCCTTGCTGTGTATGATCACATAACTTTTACAGTTAAAAAAAATCCAGTGAACTCTAATCCATACAAAAATTCTCTAGCTGAGTCTAAAGTTATGAACCTGATGCAGGAATGGCTGGGAGAAGTTCAGTGGCCTGCATGATGCAGGTTGGACTACATCATCATGTTTGCCTTTCTGGCCTTAAAATCTATGTATCTAAGATTTTTTTTCATATTCAATAAGGGTCCAATCCTGCAAGCTGCTGAGGGCCCTCAGTTCAGTGTGAGTGTTAACCCCGGAGAGTCAGCCCATAGCTTTGGATAGGGAGTAAAAGCAAAATCAGTGGAAAGTAAGTCCTAATGGTTAGAAACGTCATTCAACTGGTAAGAAGTGCATATCTTAAGAGTTTCTCCTGCCATGGATCATTGAACATTGGTGGTCTGCAGAAGCTTTGCCTGAAGAGACTGGATGGTTTTGTGCGGTTAGGCTTACTTTTCTTTTTCTTTTTTTCAGCTACTAAATATCCTGGAAAGACAGCTAAAAATATATGAAAGCAGTTATTTTCTTAATGTTACTTTTGTGTGTACAAGCAATTGCTATAGTGGCCACAGGGATGTTATGTGATTGAGAGAAGAGATGTTCCATGTGATGATTAATGAGAGGGGCAGTAGTTGATTAGACAATATATGTGTTAGCTTGTCACAGTTGAATACAATAGATTTAATCACTACTAACTTAATATATTAAGTATCAGAGGGGTAGCCGTGTTAGTTTGGATCTGTAAAAGCAGCAAAGAATCCTGTGGCACCTTATAGACTAACAGATGTTTTGGAGCATGAGCTTTCGTGGGTGAATGCATCTGATGAAGTGGGCATTCACCCACGAAAGCTCATGCTCCAAAATGTCTGTTAGTCCATAAGGTGTCACAGGATTCTTTGCTGCTTTTAATATATTAAGAGGACAGAGTTATGTCAGGCCTGAAGGTGATTGTTTTAAGAACACTGGATTTTACAAAACCTAATAATAATGGGAATTTTTTTAATTGTGTTTTTTAATACCTATGAATGTTTTTGTTTGGTTTTAAATATTTCCTCTAAAGTCTTTGCTACTCAAAATTGCATCATTATGATAGAATATGTGGAATGGAAAGTGAAAGTGACAAGTCTGTTGTTGTTATCTAATCTGGATAGTATAAAATTTGAAACAGCATATAAGAGTGAAAGTGTTGATAGTTCTTCTTTGAGTGACTTTGCATATTCCTACCTATAGGTACTACTGTGCCTTGTGGAGCCTTCTCCTAGCAGTGTCCGTTGCAGCATCTTTGTGCTTCCTCCCCTTCTCCTCTGCATATCTGAATATTCTGAGAGCGAGGCTATACCGCAGGGTGCAGCGCCCTCTTCCCACCTCAGTTCCTTCCAACTGCATGCCAGGATGAAAGTGAAACACTCTGATATGTTTGAATCTGGAGTCTTTCTCCTTTTTATTGATAATTCTTGTTGATAGTTTAGTGTACAGTTAGTTTTTGTAGGTTCCAGGTTATGGAGGAACCAAAGCTGAACATAAAGTTGGGTTTTAAACAGTGCGCATCATGCCTAGCTGTCTTCCCTAGGTGATAGCCATGTGCAATGCCTCAAGTGCCTGGGAGAAGGCCACCCTCCTTCTGGGTGTTCCATTTATTGGACACCCAGGATGTGCAAGGATAGGTAGATTCAACTACAAGTTCTGCTGCTTAAGGAGGGTCTTGTGGCTAGTCCCTTTGGATCTGTAGTGTCTTTAGATCCAAGGTCCAAGAGGCCAGTTTCAGCTCCTGTGGCTTCCTGCAAGTCTCAGCAATTAAAGAGTTCCAGAAAGTCAGAGTCCTCCTTGGATCTGGCTTCAGTTCTTCCAGCTCCCACTAGGCTTCTGAGGCCTCTTTGTTCAGAGCTGAAGGCCTCATGGTCAGCATCAACTGCCTTGGTTCCAGGGGAAAAGCTGAGGGATAACATGGCCATTCTCGGTAAAGCTAATTCTTGACTTTTGTGTCCCTCAGATCCATCTGATTTTGACGGAGCATCTGCGGTTTTGAGAGTATGGTAGGTTCTGATCTGTATGTTGGGACAAAACAGGATGTAGTTGGGTGAAGTATTGGATCTAGGGCCACTTGTGTCTTTGGTTCCAGCTGTCTGCACTGAAAAAAAAGAGATCCAGAGACGAAACAGACACTGTTAGAAGTGCTGGATCCCTAGTACTCTGATAGAGCCTTATCGGTTCCAAGTTTCATATCTCTCCTTCTGCTAGTCTCTGGAGCCAGGGAGTTGGATTTGTCTGTCATTTTGGGTCTAGTGCTGTTGATTCCAATGAGTACTGTCACTGGGGTAGCTGAGGTGCACCATTCTGCTCCTGATCATTCCTTGGATCCGAGTGTGAAACACAAGGTCTCCAGGATGAGGCAGGCTTCACTGTTTCTGAGATCTGCTGCTTCATCACTTGACAGAATGAGTAGAGCAGAGGACACCATTAGTTTTTTGCCAGAACTACCTGCTCCCCCCAGGCCCTACAGTTTCCCCACAAAAGGCTTTTTCTCCTTAGTTTCCTCTGGAGCTGTTGCATCTCATGTGTGTCCCTTCTGGATCTGGAACCAGATCCAGTTCAGGAGGATGATAGAGGAAGAATGAAGTGACCTGTTTCCTCCCAGTTTGTTCCTCCTTTTGGCCCTTCTCTGGTGTGTATGTTTCCACTCCCCAGTTGTTGGGAAGTCTGACAATCCTGGGCTCTGGGACCTTTTTTAGTGCCACCTCAGAATTTTTCAGTAATCCTCCTCCTGGATGGGGGTGACGTTTCATCTGCAAAGGATTCAGTGGTGGAACAGCCCTCAAATCTGACTCAGCTGAATCTATCTACAGTATAGATGGTGGTACCTGTTATGCTGTTTGAAGAAGAGGATGAAGACAGAGCTTTTTTTTTTAACCAGAAGCACATGGGAAATAGACCGTGGTGCTGGTTTATCACCTGATGAACAATGTGGAAGTGGCATTGGCCTCCTCCCCTTCTTAGGACACTACATTTTCATCATTTGATGGAGCATATGGTATCCACATTGAATCTGCCATCAGTGCCAGTGGAAGAGGCATCTCATCCAGTATTCAGCATCTGTGTTACTATCACTAAGAACAGGATTTTCCTGCCAATCCTGCATGGCTTGACCCAACCGGGAAGAACAGTATGATCCACTCCTACTTCTTGTCAGCCTATCTCTAAGAAAGATGACAAGTTGTATCAGATACCTTCAGAAGGGTTTTTGTGTACTTTCATACATGCCCTATTCCTAATTCACTGATGGTGGCTGCAGCCAGTAGCAGGGCAAGATCTGGACAACTTCACTCCTCACCTGCTCAATATTAGAGTGGCCAATTATCAAGCGGTCATGGCCCTCTACCAATTCCACTTGTGGGAAAAGATGACATTATTAGTACGGGACTGACTTGTGCAAATGGTAATGGACAATACTTCCACAATGTGCTAAGTATCAACAGCAGTGGAGTGCTCACTCCACTCTTTTTTGTGTAGAAGCAATAAGGTTATAGAACTTCACCATCTTTTTGCAGTGGCTCTGCGCTTGGTGAGAGAGAGCAATGCGATTACAGACTGTAGGTAGTCATTGGCTGTATGTGTGTTCTTTCTGCTTGTTGCACTGTCTCTGGCCAGATAGCAATGTACAGCAACCTCCAGTCGAACTGCCCACAAAGACCACAAGACTTGATTTGTAACAAATGTAGCCGACCAGGTTTATTGTCAATGAAGCATGGTACTAGTCTCCTGCAGATTCCACCGAGCCACTAATATATGTATGCCCATAACAATGGACCAGCTCAGTGAACGCCAGGACTTTCCATTCCCCACAGGCCAGACAGACACCCCCTCTGAGAGCCCTCTTTATACACCAGTACAAACAAGTTTTCTATTGCCTCTCCGATATGGTTAGTTACCACCCTTTACCTTGTACATGATGGTTCTATCAAAACATCTCTATCTATCACACTGTCATCCTGACTTTATCTTTCAGAGAGGTCAACGTGTTCCTGTTATCTTTGAGGAGTGTATTTGTACCATACTTGGTATGGGGTGTTCTGGTACCACCCTTCTGGATGTGTCTGAGTGTTCTGTGCCTAGTACTTCTTAAGAGTGGTGTGTTTTTGCAATATCAGTCCTATTTTTGCCAGGTTCTGTGAAGCTGCAAGCAGGCATGCTTTGTAACAGGGTCTGACTTCTGCTCACAGCCTGACTTTTGCTAACTTTGCTTTATGTCAGCAGGGCCTGACTGGACTGCTACTTTAGTTCAGGCCTTATACCAGGCCTCTTATATAAGGCCTCATGTCTCAGGCTCTCTTTCTACTACACAGGGCATCTCAGTAAAGACACTTCCCAGATGCATGAGTGGTCTGTGAACGATCACTGATTCACAACATATTCTCAAGATGGCATCCACACACGGACCTCTTCACAGTGAGGTTCAACAAGAAGTGTCACCTCTTCTGTTCTCGAGCTGGCAAACACAGACAATCTCTGTTAAATTCTTTAATCCTGCACTGGGAAACGAGCCTGCTGTATGATTTTTTCCCTTTGCCATTGATCCAGAAAATGGTAAGGAAGATACATTAGGACAGGGCGAGGATGATTCACATCACCACCAATGTGGTCATGCCAGCAGTGATAGACTGGTCTCCTTCATTTGTTCAGTGGAGTCTTCACTCAGCTTCCTCTGTTACCAGATTTACTTTTTCAGCAGGCAAGGAGAATTCTCCATCTGGATCTGCAGTCCCTTCACCTGAAGGCTTGGACTATCGGTCTTTGACTTTGTGTAAACTTGAGCAGTCCTGTTTGTTGACTGTTCAGGATGTGCTGTTTAATACTAGAAAGAAGTCTACCAGACAATGTTACAAGTCAAAATGGACTAGATGTGTGACTTGGATGACTGGGAAGGATGGGTCTTCTGCTTCAGCATCCATAACCCTTGTTTTAGAACACTTGATGTTTTTAAAGTCAGAAGCATGGGCAGTGGATGGAGCCCCCCTTCAGGGAGCCTTGACCCCGGCTCTGCCCCTTCTGCCCATGCACCCACCCCTCCGCAGCTGGAGCTCAGAGACCTCCTGTCCCCTCCTCCCATGGCCAGAGGAGCCCTAGGACAGACAGACCCCTGAGCCCCACCTCTCTGCCCCCCGCCTGGAGGAGCCCCAGACTGGCCAGAACCCCGCAGCTGCCACAGTTGTGCCTCCTCCCCCCAGACTCTAAGCCACATTGTGAGAACATTCAAAAGCTCTCCTCTCTTCTGGAAGAAGAACCTGAGCTTTTGATATGGGCCATGCAAGTTCCAGGGCTGCTGAGGAGGCAGTATATATTACTCAGCTTCCCGGGTTCTTCAGTAATCTCTCAGTCCAGGAAGATTACTGATGAACCCAAGAAGCTGAACAGCAGGTACCATCTCCTCAGCCGCCTCAGAACCTGCATGAGGCATAATAATAAGCAAAGATTTCCCTCACCAAATCCACAATTGGCATCCGGTGGCCACGGCTGCACCAAGGGAGGCTGAGCCTCCTCTGGTCTATTATACCCACTCCCCATGGTCAGAAGGGTTATCTAATTCATCACTAAAGGTTCATTTGGCAGCTATTTCTGCCTATCATACTTTAGTTGATGGTAGGTTGCTGTTTGTACATAATACCATGAAGGATTTATCTAATGTGTATCCTCTTTTAAGACATCCTGTCCCTTTTTGAGATCTCAGTTTGGTTCTACCCATGGTTATTGAAGTTATCCTTTGAACTCTTGACTGAGTACTCTTCACATTGTTTATCTATTAAAACAGCTTTTATTGTTCCCATAACCCACTACCAGAAAGGTAAGGGAGTTAAATGCTCTTATGATCCATCTTTCATAAGTTTCCTTAAAGATAAGGTGGTTCTTTGACCTGATCCCAGGTTCTTAACAAAAGTGGGGTCTGATTGACGTGAAAATCAGTCAATTAATTTGCTGTTTTTTCCCCACAGCCACATTCTAATAAGGGGAAATCTGCTTTACATACATCTGATGCAAGGAGGGGTTCAGGACTAAAACTTTTTGAACATCCTCCAGATTGTTTGTGTGTCATGCTACAAACATCATGAGATATACAGTTTCTTCCCAGACTGTTTCTACGTAATTTAAGCAATGTATTTTTAATGTTATTCCTTGGCAGACATTCCTGTACTTGGTACAGTACTACCACATTCCACTAGGCCTATGGCAGCCTCCTGTGCTTGCTTTAGATACATCTCGGTTATGGAAATGTGCAGAGCTGCAATCTGGAGTTCTGATTTCTAAAGAC
This sequence comes from Chelonoidis abingdonii, assembly GCF_003597395.2. Taxonomy (NCBI): domain Eukaryota; kingdom Metazoa; phylum Chordata; order Testudines; family Testudinidae; genus Chelonoidis; species Chelonoidis abingdonii. The sequence goes on from NC_133771.1 coordinate 50,317,299, forward strand.
ACCATAACAGAGGGTCAACTTAAATGTACACTTCAAATTAGAAAACATAGTGAAAGAACCAGAAAAGTGCCACCGTGGCTAAACAACAAAGTAAAAGAAGCAGAAAGAGGCAAAAAGGCATCCTTTAAAAAAGTGGTAGTTAAATCCTAGTGAGGAAAATAGAAAAGAGCATAAACTTTGGCAAATAACGTAAAAATGTAATTGGGAAAGCCAAAAAAGAATTTGAGGAACAGCTAACCAAAGACTCAAAAAATAATAGGAAATTTTTTTAAGTACATCAGAAGCAGGAATCCTTCTAAACAATCTGTGGGCCACTGGATGATCGAATGCTAAAGGAGTACTCAAGGATGACAAGGCCATTGTGGAGAAACTAAATGACCTCTTTGCATTGGTCTTCATGGTTGAGGATGTGAGGGAGATTCCCAAATCATAGCCGTTCTTTTTAGGTGACAAGTTTGAGGTGCTGTCTCAGATTGAGGTGTCATTAGAGGAAGTTTTGGAAAAAATTGACTAGATGGTATTCAATCAAGAGTTCTGAAGGAACTCAAATGTGAAATTGCAGAACTACTAACTGTAGTCTGTAACCTATCATTTAAATCAGCTTCTATACGAAATGACTGGAGGATACCTAATATGACTCCAATTTTTAAAAAGGGCTCCAGAGGTGATCTCGGCAATCACAGGCTGGTAAGTCTGACTTCAGTAATGGGCAAACTAGTTGTAACATAGTAAAGAACAAAATTTTCAGACACATAGATGAACATAATTTGTTGGGGAAATCATTCTTCACCAATCTACTAGAATTCTTTGAGGTGGTCAACAAGCATGTGGATAAGGGGGATCCAGTGGATATAGTGTACATACATTTTCAGAAAGCCTTTGACCAGGTCCATCACCAAAGGCTCTTAAGCAAAGTAAGCTGTCATAAGATAAGAGGGAAGGTTCTCTCATGGGTCAGTAACTGTTTAAAAGATAAGAAACAAAGAAACATAAGAGGTAAATAGCGGTGTCCACCAGGGGGTTGTATTGGGACCAATACTATTCAACATATTCATAAATGATCTGGAAAAAGGGGTAAACAGTGAGGTGGCAAAATTTGAAGATGATACAAAATAAACTCAAGACAGTTAATTCCCAGGCAGACTGCGAAGAACTACAAAATGATCTCACAAAACTGGGTGACTGGGCAACAAAATGGCAGATGAAATTCAATACTGATAAATGCTAAGTAATGCACATCAGAAAACATAATGCCAACCATACATATAAAATGATGGGGTCTAAATTAGCTGTTACCAATCAAGAAAGAGATCTTGGAGTCATTGTGGATAGTTCTCTGAAAACATCCTCTCAATGTGCAGCGGCAGTCAAAAAAGTGAACGGAATGTTGGGAATCATTAAGAAATGGATAGACAATAAGATAGAAAATATCATACTGTCTCTCTATAAATCTATGGTATGCCTACATATTGAATATTATGTACAGATATGGTCGCCCCATCTCAAAAAAGATATATGGGAATTGGAGAAGGTTCAGAAAAGGGCAACAAGAATGATTAGGGGTATGGAACAGCTTCCATATGAGGAGAAATTAAAAAAACTGGGACTTTTCAGCTTGGAACAGAGACGACTAAGGGGAGATATGATTGAGGACTATAAAATCATGTCTGGTATGTAGGAAATAAAGAAGGAAGTCTTATTTACTCCTTCTCATAACTCCAATTAAATTAATAGGCGGTAGGTGCAAACAAGTATTTCTTCACACAGCGCACAGTCAGCCTGTGGAACTCTGTGCCAGAGGATGTTGTGAAGGCCAAGACTATAACAGGGTTAAAAAAAGAACTAGATAAATTCATGGAGGATAGGTCCATCAATGGCTATGAGCCAGGATGGGCGGGGATGGTGTCCCTAGCCTTTGTTTGCCAGAAGCTGGGAATTGGCAACAGGGAATGGATCACTTGATGATTATCTGTTCTGTTCATTCCCTCTGAGGCACGTGGCGTTGGCCACTGTTGGCAGACAGGATACTGGGCTAGATGGACCTTTGGTCTGACCCAGTATGGCCATTCTTATGTTCTTATGATTACACTTTCACTAAAGATTGTGCTAGGGCTGATGCTGGATTTGGTAGAGGAATGCTGCAGTCTCTATTTATAATTATATCTCACATCCAGGTTATTTTTAGCAGGGCTTATCAGTCTATCTCATAAGTGGGAATATGTAGAGCCACTCGAAGAAGAAAAGAAAGTTACTTGTAACCAGAATTCTCTGAGATGGCTCTGCATATTGACACTTCCCACCCACTTTCCCCTCTTTGTCAGATTCCTAGTCTTTTGTTGTTCTGTGGCATTGAGGTGAAAGGAACTGAGGTGGTAGAGGGCTTTGCAGCCCCTTATATAGCCTTGCTCCCAGAACATTCAGAGACACTGAGGGGAGGGGGGGGGGCTCAAGAGTGCTCTAACAGAGGCTGCAAGGAGAAGGTTCTACGGCAAAACACCCCAAAGCAGCACAGTACCCATACGTGTGAATGTGCAGAGCCATCTTGAAGAACTCTAGTTACAAATAAGTAACCTTCATTTATATTCTTTCTGTTTTGGTAATCTAAGGTGTTGGTAACACAGATGAGGCAATTTGTTGTGTCCTTTTTAAACATTTCTATTTGAGAAATACGAAGTAGTCAGATTGTCATGTTGTAAGAATTTTAATTAAACTATAGAGCTGATAAATGTATTTGAATTTCCATTTAATTAGGCATCACAGATTTTTGTGGGGGTCTCTACCCATTGTCTCTGTGCTTTAGCTAAAGCTGTCCTGGCTGAGATATTTCTGCCATATTCTCAGTCTGTGACAGCCCTGGGGACCTTGGATTTCACAAGCATTTGGATTCAATAAAACATTTTGCTTTAGCTTTCCATTCAGATGCCAGTTGGAGTTTTTAATTTCTAATAGATTTTTCCAATAACCTGTAACACCCATTACTGGGACATGTAAAATTAATCCCTCCTCTTGACCTCCTAGAGCAGGGGTGGGCAAACTGTGGCCCATGGGCCAGATCCAGCCCCTCTGGATTTTGGATCTGCCTGTGGGATTGCCCCCCGTGCTGCTTTCAGCAGCGGCCAGCTCAACGTCCCTGCTACCCCCGGGCCCTTGCCTCCAGACACCACTCCCTGCAGCTCCCATTGGCTAGGAACAGGGAACCGTGGCCAATGGGAGTTTCAGGGGAGGTACCTGAAGGCGTGGCAAGGGCAGTGCACATGGAGCACTCCGCACCCCCCCGCAGGGGCTGCAGCACCTTCTGGAGCGGTGTGGGGCTAGGGACAGGGCAGTCCATGCAGGGAGCCTGCCCTGGCCCTGGTGTGCGCTGCTGCCACCCTGGAGCCAGAACCTCTCCTGCACCCCACCCTCCAACTCCCTGCCCTAAGCCCCCTGCCTGCACTGCGCATCCCTCCTGCACCCCAACTCCCTGCCCTGAGCCCTTTCGCATACCCTACACCCCTCCTTTACCCCAACTCCCTGCCCTGAGCCCCCTCGTACATCCCGTACCCCTCCTGTGCCCTAACCCCTTGCCTTGAGCCCCCTGCTGCACTCTGCACCCCTGTGCACCCCAACCCCCTGCCCTGAACCTGCACCCTGTGCACCCCAACCCCCTGCCCTGAACCTGCACCCTGTACCCCTCCTGCACCCAAACCCCCTCTCACAGTCCACATCCCTCTTGTACCCCTGCCCTGAACCCCCTCCTGCACCCCAACCCCCTTCCCTGAGCTCCTCATATACCCTGCACTCCTCCTCTGCCCCAATCCCTTGCCCTGAGCCTCTTCCTGCACACTGCACCCCCTCCCACATCCCGCACTCCAACCCCCTGTCCCGGCCCTGCATACAATTTCCCTACCCACATGTGGTCCTCGGCCCAAAAAATTTGCCCACTCCTGTCCTAGAGACTCTCAAAAAGTCAAATGACATTCTCAGATTGCTACTCATCCTAATACAGTAGAATTTCATCTAAATACATTTGACCAACTTCCTGTACAATTTTATTGTTGCAGCCCAGATGGTCTGGTTGCAGTTTGGTCAGTTCAATCCCAGAGATCATTTTTATTTCTTCTAAGTCTCCAGACTGTTGCTATATGCCCACTAGCAGGACACCTAGGAAATATCTCTGTACTTCACATGTGAGAAATCACCTAGCTAACCCAGATCAGGAAGGTAAACAAAACAATTCAGACTGCCTGCCTCCAAACTGAACCCCACTGGGTCCGAAGACTCACTCTGGTACATCTCCATATGATGGGCCCACTCAACTTAATTCTCAAGTTCTCCAGTGCAGTGTGACTTGTAACTTTTCTCCCTTAACTACATTGTGACAGTCCTTCCTGGAGTAGCACGTATTGCAGTCTAGAAAGAGACTAAACTCTTCCTCTCTCCCTTGCAGCTGAATGCAATTTGAAAGCCATTCATCTGTGCAACACTTAGCCAGGGTGCCCGAGTAGAGGTCTGGGAAGGAGACTGTGTCTTTTACCTATAAAATATCTGCAGCAACTAAAACTGGTTCTATTAAGAACTCATTTATCTTAAAGAATTTGTGATTGTAAAACTAATAGCCCTAATAGAATTTGATCTGTGACATTTTTACAAGTGGTGTTCTTGCTACATGGTTGGCGCATTCTATGTATATTGAATCATCTGTCATGAGGAGATTTAAAGCACGCAGAACCAATTTTTCAAGCAGCACTGTTCTGCTCTCTTCAGTAAGCCCATTAGCTCAACACTGTGGGCTCAGATCCAGTTCTTGACTTTCAGTTTTAGAAGCGGGTGCTATTATCCTTACTAGATAGCAAACTCTGTGGATGCTTGATTATCTTCCAGTGATTTAATGGTGGTTTAAGAATTTTACTTCTGCTGCCAATCTGGCCTCCACAGTGATCTAGCATTACCAGGTAATGTTAAAAAAAGAAACCCCTTTAGTCATGTTGAAGTTCAGTTTGGGCAAATCCTATAGTTTTCCATGAAAAAATTTATGATGAGCCCGTTCCTATTTTGCTGAATAGTTTCCATAATCATTACACAATACTTTTCAAAAAGCTCTCTACTTAACGCCATCAGTTTTGAAGTTTTTGTTTTCCAGAAGAAATTAGCTTTTCTTACATTAGTTAACATACATTTCTCTGATTCATTGCTCTTCCTAGCCTTGATAATGACTCCATGACAATTGCTTTTTTCAAGTCCCTGATTGTGTGTGTGTGTGTGTGTGTGTGTGTGAATGAGAGAGAGAGACGAATCAAGATCTTATGCAATATTACCCTAACATTGTCGTTCTCTCAATTGCCACCTTCCTTGTGTTCACAGCTGTAGAAACTATTAGATTAAGTCCAGGTCCTGATATGAGTAAAACAATCCTAGGTGTTTGTGTGCAGATCAATGTATTCAGAGTTGTAGCTAGAGACCAGTTTTATTCTGACAAAGGGAAAAATAAATAAACTCTTTCAGCGTTCCTTAGAAAGATTCATATTATTAATGGCATCTTAAAAACAAAGATGTGATTCTGCATAGAAGATCACAGTGACTGCTTTGTGTTTATTTCTCAAGGACCACAAACCCAAAGCTGTATTCTGCCACTCAGGTAGACTGTAAAGTGTATTATGGATTGTTTGGAAGACCCAGAGATCTGGTAACCTGGTGAATTGTCAGCATAATGCTACAAGATACTGAGGGAATAATTATAATCCATGACCACCTTGCTTGAAACAAAATTCACCAGTGTAAGTGTCTTCAGGGCATTCACATATCTTCCAACTGCAAGGACATCGAAATATTTCAGTGTATGAATTTCAATTACAGATTTCTAAATGTGTTTTAAATTGTTAAAAAATCCAAAACAAAATACTCCACGTCCCTTTTGGGGAAAGGATGAGAGAACAAACGTAACAGATGTTAGTCATGTTGCGTAACTGGATGGTGCACTGATACTACAGTGATGAGTTCATTATAAGAACCTATAAACCACAGAATAAAATGTATATGTTTGTTTACAACTGCCACTGAGTGGCTGTCCTGGAAATGAGGAGTTGACTTTTGCCTACAGTCTAAATAAATAAAAACATGGAGCATTTGTATGATTTTTAACAAAAGAGTTTTCAGTGTCTCAGTGCTGTGCCATGGTGATAGCCTTGCATGCAAACACTGAAGGACTACACTTAAGTGATTCTTAATCTAAATCTATTCTCACTCTAAATGGGGGTTTTATGTGTAGTTCACAGATCCATAACATTAATTAGCTGCATGGAAAACCGACTTCCTCCTCCAAGCTCCTTTGCAGCTGTGTGCACTGTTAGATTAGTTCTAACCTAATCTCCATGAGCCAGTAGGAAGTTAGAAGCCAATGGCAGCCTGTGCAGCTCCTGAGTGGAGAAGAGAGGAATGTGGGCCTTTTAGTGTTCACTAGTGACTCTTCCCAGCATTAGATTCAAAGCTGATACAAGCTCTGAAAGGAGTCCTGGCCAATCATCTTGGTAACCAAAATATGTGTGGTGTTTTTTTTCAGTGAGTGAAGTAGGAATAAAACAGATGTAGTTATTGTTATTGGGGATGGGTATCTTACAATACAGTGGGTTAACAATTGTGATTGCATGTTAGCTGAATCCAACAAAGATAATTTATTGTTTACTGAGTATACTCAGTAAATTAGCCATCTGTGCAAGAAAGAAGATATTTACATTATAGACTTTAAATCAGTTACATCCAGAGACTTATTAGAATGATATATTATATAACATTGTTAGAAAACAGGGTGATGAACTGTTACATTGGTAGAAAACAGAGTGATGAACACCATATGAATTTAGTTTGTAGAAAGCTTCCATTTCCCATCTATGGGTATCATTTCCATCACCGTGAATAGGGGTGTCTACATAGTTTTAGCATCAGCCCTGATTATTGGATTAAAAATTATCTTCCTTATAAGTGAAATTGTTTGAAAAGATTGTTTCATAAGGGCATAGTTCTCTTGATTACAGTCTATCGTTATCACTCACAGTCACTAACAGACGTGTGATTCAGCCCCCACAAGCCATTTGTATTGACAGGAGGCAGTCTCTTCCAATAGCATTGTTTGTTCTCAGTGAATGAGCATGGAGTGTATAAAATAAGGTGTATTACATCATGGCTATAAAAAAAAAAAATCTATTTTGGTCTCCAGAATAGGGTAACTTAATGGTGATCTTTAAATATATTTTACATCATCATTGCCTTGTTTTATTGATTTGTATCTTTATGGGGCATCCTAAAGAAGGGAAGTATGTACTATAAAAGAAATATCTATTAAGACCTTTGCCTCCCTCTCACTGAATCTGTCTATGGGAAGTTTAGAGCTCATCTAGCATCTACCTGGAGAGAAACATTAGAATATCAGTATTTTGGTTCACATATACAGCCCAAGAGATCAATTACTCCTACGGGGAAGCATGTTTGGAACTTTGTGCCTACAAGTGCTGAGTTGTAGTGTGCTTTGGAATGTCACAGAGCGACTCTGGAGCACTGAAAGATTACAGTGTGTGTCAAAAACAAAGGATCTTTCCTTGAAGGAAGAGCATGGTCTGAATTAATTTAATACACTGTTGACATGAGACATTTTTTTCTACTGCCAGTGGTAGGCAGTAAGAAGTACCTAAGTGATGGATCATGTGTGACAGACTCATGAGTCCAGTGCTGGAGGCTGAGTGTTGATACATTAGTCATATTTAAATATAAAACTGGCTGTAGTTTCTTCCTCTCCACTTAAAAAGGAAAAACTGCAGAAATGAACGATAAGCAAATAGATTTAACGGATGCATTGTAAATAATGGCTTTTATTAAAGTATGGATTAATGAAACATCAGAGAGAGTAAGCTTAACCAAGTTTTTTAAGTTAGATTATTCCAAGCAAAGAATATAACAGCACATTACAGAGAGGTGGCACTTGTGAAGCTAATTTGGAGGCCAGTCTGCAGCTCAACTTGACCCAAGTTTGGTTACAATTCTACAGACCTTTATACATTACTTGTGTACCTCATATTACAATTTGTGGTTTAGCTCTGTACCATCCAATCATTAACAAATGTCAGTCTTGTTGACCACACAACTTAGACATTCCATCATGCCCCAAGTTTCCATCATAGCAATTTTAACCTACTTATAGAGCTCAGCACAAGCAAAAATAAGTTTTTCATATACCTGCACAATAAATAATGTTTGCTCCACTGGTTTTCCACCCTATGTGTCCTTTTCTTGCAGTTTGGGATACAATTTAGGATAGCAGAAAGCAACTTTAAAATAGGTCACAAAAGCGCATTATACTTTCTCATTCTAGAAGCAGTCTAGCTAGCAAATTTTCATTCTCTCTCTCTTAGCATCACTTGCAAAGCGTTACGGGAGTCTTTCTTGAGAGTTCGTTTAGCATAGTCATTGGAGAGGCTTACGCTTTTAACAGCATTATTTATTATTTGCATTAGTTCCCAGAAGACTTATCAGATCAGCACCACCATTATATTGGTGATGTACAAACATATAGTAGGATAAGTCCCTGCCCCGAAGAGGTTACAGTCTAAATTATGACAAGCCACAACAAACTGGTGTAACAAATAAGCAGAGAGTAGGGGATGGAAGGGTTAGGGGAAAAGTGACTTGAGGGCGTTGTTATAGAAATGACTTGTTGTACTATTTGCAGAGTTGGGGTGGGTTGCTTGTTTAAAATAAACATTAGTGATGTCAGTTGTCTCAGCTGGCCACCTGCCTTTCCAATATCAGCTGGCAATTTACCAGAGGCATCATGGTAGAAGTGGGTCTGGAGAGATTTAAAATCAATGAATACAAAACAAGAAAATGTACGAGATCAAATTAAATAGTAAATAACCCTGATCTGAACTTTGTGTCTGTCTTATAGTCCACACGCTTCTCTAATGATTTTTGACAGTGTGAGAAGTTCTTGATTGATTTCTGGCATTCACTTTCTTGCCATTTATTTTTCAATATTGCTAAGAAAGGCAAAAAAAGTCATAAATCTTGTTCAGATGATATGTCAGACATTTCCCAACCTATTCTTGAGAGAATTACACAAGTTATAATGTAAACCTATAGGCATCTTTCCAATTGATTATAATAACATTAGGAAAATTCCTTTGAAAGCTTTAAATCAAAATATAAATTAATGGTATGGGCTTTTTTGTGTTGTTAGACCAATATACAGTCTTGTTTCACACAGCTAATTGCAACTGGAGATGTCTAACCAAAGCACTAACAAGACACTCACTGTGATCTTTATTGCTGATGCCACTATACCTAGAGAATGTGGAAGCTTACAATTGATACTAGTTGCAACATCACTGCATGAAAAAAGTGGAAGAAAAATCCACAATTTATCTGATAAAAGAGTGAAAAGTTGAATATATAATTATTTACATCAGAGGCAGGCTGGAATTTAAGGTGGCTATTTAAAAAAACTGAGCACTAAATATTTATTATTTGTCAAGCAGTTGGTAATCTCTTTCTGGGCTCCTTTCTGAATTGACTGTTGAAATACATAGTTATTGGAATACTCCTCCTCCGTTTCCCTGTACCTGTACATGGGAAGAATGTGTTGATATCTAAATGGCAGCATTGCTCTCTGTGCTTTTTACAGTCTGTTTAAGCAGAGAAAGGACTTTAGTTGAAGGAACTGCCTGCTTACTTTCTTGTCTTTGTCATTATCTATAGTCCTCTCCTCTCAATTAGTTTTGTAACCTCTTTTATCAGTTTATTAGACACATTTTTCTATTAGCCCTTGCATCTTACTTTTACAAATATAGGCACAATCCTGCAAACACACATATGAGTAACTTTGCACACTGGAATCACTCACGTGTAAAGTTACTCACACATGTAAAGCATCTGCAGGACTGGGACATCATAAATGCTTCAATGTGCACTAGCTTGGTTTCAGCAAAGCTTTCAGTTATTCAAAGGGAAAAGCTACGGTTGCTGGCAATTTTAATTCAATATGAGCAAAAAGTATTTTGAATGTGAGTGACATTGGGTTGATGTGAGCAGTAAGATGACATCTCTGATTTGCCATTTCAAGATTGTTCACTCTCAAGTGCCAACTCATAATTACTTACAATGATTATTTGAATGTGGGTTTTAGTTTTGAAGGGTTGCATTTATAACTGATAGCAAGGACACTTAGAGCTTCGGATACGTATTCTTTGATTGTTGTTTAAATCCAGATAAATAAATAAATAATATACGCACAGACTAGTGCTTAAAACTTTCTTCCATTTTGCAGAACTATTTGAGATTCTCTGTATTTCAAATAGAGAATACTGAGAAATTAGCAATGCCTCTCAGAATCCCAGTTCTAGTTCTTACACATAAATTGGCAATAACAAAAGTCTGACGCTTTCTAAAGCAAACATTGCAAATTCAGGACATTTGTTATTTGTTATAATGGACAGAAGCTTTCATTTTAATTGGCATTACTACTTCTCTGAACAGAAAAGCTTGTCAGTGGGGACGTTTTGGAGGTATAGACATGAGATGGAGGCATTCTCCCTCCCATAGTATAATATGGAGCATATAAAACTGACTTGTCTATAAAACTGTAAACAATTGCCTGGAACCACTTCTGCAGCTGAAAGTTCACACCAATAACTGTGTACCAATAACTATTCTCCATTAACAAATTAGCTGTCAAAGTCCATTATACTTCCTTTTACATTAAAGAAAATAAACACATCATGATTGGGGCCCTACCAAATTCTTGGTCCACTTTGGTCAATTTCACACTCATAGGATTTTAAAAATCGTAAATGTCATTATTTCAGATATTTAAATCTGAAATTTCATGGTGTTGTAATTGTAGGGGTCTTGACCCAAAATGAGTTGTGTGGTGGTGGTGGTGGGGGTCACAGGATTATTGTAGGGAGGAGTTATGGTCAGTGTTCTCTCTAATTTTTCCCACCCATGTGCGAAATTAATTTTATGTGCACCATTATGCAGGTGATATGTGTCACATCACCTCCATATTGGTACACATACCAAAATTCATGTGGTGGGGGTGGAGCTGAGGGGTTCACAGTATGAGAGGGCTCAGGGCTAGGGCAGAGGGTTGGGGTGCACAGGTGTGAGGGCTCTGGGGTAGGGCAGGGGATTTGGGGCTCAGGGATGGGGCAGAGGGTTTGGGTGGAGGGCTGAGAGGGCGCCAGATGGGGGTGCGGGCTCTGGGGTGGGGCCAGGGATGAAGGGTTCAGGGCTGGGACAGAGGGTTACTGTACAGGCGTGATAGGGCTCTAGATAGGGGTGCGTCTTCTGATTAAGCCTGTTATAGGACAACGCTCCTATCAGAGGCACAACTAGAAAAAAAAAGGGTGCAGGGCAAAGCCCCCATTCACCCCAGGGTCGGGGGGACACCAGAGGAAAAGTGAGGGGCCCTGTGGGGGCCACCAGAAAAAAAGGGGAGGGACCCATGGGGGGACGCACTGACGCAGGGGCAGTGACCCTCGTCGCCCCCCTGTACTGGTGCCTCTGGTTCCAATGTTTCATCAAGGAATATCAGATGTGAAAGAGCATGAAGGTATTTAAGAAGCCAACTCAGAGTTCCTCCTACATAAGCATTCAGGTCCTGAGCAGACCAGGCAAACAACACGTTACAGCAAAGCTTAAACTTATTCCTCTTAATAATTTAAAAGCAACACTAGCAGACTATTTAATTTAAAAAACGGCAAAAAATATACACCTCCCTTTCCATTTCATATAAGAAGTCTTGAAGTTTCAATCTCCTCAGCGTGATAGATCTGCTTGCTTTGATCTGCTTACTTCTTGGAAGTCCCCAGGGCTCTATGCAGCTGACCTCATGCTGCTCGGGGTCCTATGGACAGCTCTGTCCACCATTAGGGATTTTTTTCCGGAGAATCCAGGGATTTACAAATCCCAGTTTGGGAATCACTGGTCAAGCGAATTGCTTGTTTGACTTCTGGTTAGCCAGTGGCCTAAAACCGAAGTCCTCTCTGTTTGGCTGGTTTGGTTTGCCTTAATAGTAAAGGAAACCCAGCCTTGGGCTGTAACTGTCCTGCTCTAAGCAATTTGTCCTGAATTGATACTCTCAGTTGTGTCCTGCCAGAGGCAGCATCATTACAGGGTCTCAGGGCTGAGGCAGAGGGTAGGGCTCCAGCTTGAGGAGCGGGCTCTGGGATGGGGCTGGGGATAGGGGGCTCTGGGGTGGGGCAGATAGTTGGAGTGCAGAGATGTGTGGGCTCTGGGGTGGGGGTAGGGATGGGGATGAGGGGCTTGGGGTGCAGGACGGTGCTCTGGGGCTAAGATGGGGAGAGAGGACTCTCCCTCCTGTGACAGCCTCTCCCTCCTGTGGCAGCTCGGGCTGGGGCTGCAGGGGTAGGTGCCCCTTCCCTGGCCCCAGTAGGTCCAGGTCGGGGCTGGGTTCCGGCCATGCCAAGTTGCTCTGGCAACGCCAGGGGCCAGGTTGGGCTGCTTCAGCAATGTCTGGGTCTGTGGCTGGGTTCGGGCCACATCAGAGTTGGGGCTGGCAGAGGGGCATCCTGGCCTTGGCAGGTTGGGGGCCAGGTTAGATGGGAGCCAGGCTAGTCCCCGTCTGCATTAATTCCCCGGGCAGGTTCCCTAAGCCACCACATTCTGAAGGCAGCAGTGCAGAAGTAAGGGTAACAATACCATACCATGCCATCCTTACTTCTGTGCTGCTGCTGGTGAGGCACTGCCTTCAGAGCTGGGGTCCTGGCCAACACCTGCCCTCTCCAGCTTCCCAGCTCTGAAGGCAGCACAGAGGTAAGAATGGCAATACTATGACCCCCCTAAAATAGTCTTGCTACCACCCTGCAACTGTCTTTTGGGTCAGGATGCCCCATTTGAGAAACAGTGGTATAATCTGTATAATAAAGGGTAAAAGCATGCAAAAAAACAGATTCACAGGGGAGACCAGATTTCACGGTCCGTGACACATTTTTCATGGCCGCGAATTTAGTAGGGCCCTAGTCATGACTACAAAATGTATTTAAATTGATCTAGTAAATAAACTAAATTTAGTAGGAAGGATTTTTATTCTCACATTTTCATAATCTATTTTAGTAATTATTTCTTAGTCATTTGTAATATTTCATAATGTGCATCAGGCTTAATATAATTACCCTATTCATGTAAAGTACATATGTACCATGTATTCCACTTCAATAGAATCCAGGATGTTCTGTTTCAAACACCTTGGATTCATGGATTAACTTTATCAGGTGTGAACTATTCTGGCTAGAAATATCAGTTTAACAGCAACTAAATAATTCATTGAGAGGCACTATAAAGTTATTAGCTGGAGGGAAAAATAAAACTAAGGCTTAAACTGTGGTAGGAGAAAACCTAACAATTGTTTAAAAGATTTAAGTAATATATGAAAATATCAGTTCTATCTTCTCTTCTAACTTTGAAGAAGAAAAGTGTTCTTCCCATAAGCTCTGCGATATTTTTGCTCTAATAAAGCTGATGGTAGGCCAGACAAAGACAATAAGCTTTTTCTTCAGACCACACCTGGCAAGCCCCATCAACCACTTGTTTATCATATTCCTCCAGAGAGAGATCACAGATGAGAGGAAAATACCCCAGAATGTTAAGTTATATGCTTGCTGGTTGTCTATGGAGTTTTGCTTATGTGTCTTTTGTATAAGATCCTCTAGTTTAGAGCATTAAATGATCATAGAATTGTAGGACCGGAAGGGACCTCGAGAGGTTATCCAGTCCAGTCTCCTGCACTCCTGGTAGGACTAAGTATTATCTAGACCATACCTGACAGGTGTTGGTCTAGCTAAAGTCAGGTACACTTTTCTGAACACACACCTTTTTCCCTTTAGATGTACTATTTCAGAAGCATTTTCATATTTGGAGCTTGCTACATTCTTTATTCCACTTTTTTGAAATTAGAAGTCCAAGTGCTAATCCTAACTTAATCATGTTTCACACACCAGGCCTACACACTATAATGAATCATTTTAGATTGATTTTTGCTCAATCAGATTGATTTATAATTGTATAGGTATGTTAAAAAGATCTATAGCCTGACAGTGCAACTCTAAATACCTTTTGCTCAGCAGACTTAGTTGAGTCAGGAGAATGGCTTTGTTTCTAACTCATCAGTTTAAATGCAAGCTAGATCAAAAGCTCTTTCCCTCAGATGAGTAAGAGGATGATTGGCAACATTGGTGGCATGTAAATTGACCTTCTTTCTTACCTGCTAGACATGATCCTTCTAAAACAGGGTTAAGGGACATTGGCAGTGCAGCATGGGGTGTGCTGTACCTGTTTATGCACCAATAGATGTCTTCACTCTGCAGAGTTATCAATCCCAGCACTTTTCATGAACATCAAAAATACACTTTAAAAAAAATCCCTGCTCATTTGTATTGATTCTTTGCTGCCATTCCAGAACGTGTTTCATGGTAGTTGTGATGCCCTGGAGGACAGCAAAATTGAGAGAGAACAAATTCAGAGATGGCAGCTCGCTAGAGGAATGGATCCATAAAAGGAAATGTACTGTCCTCAGAGTAGACTCCCAGTCCCTTAACTTGTGTTTTGTGCTTATGACTCAAAGGGGACAGTAACTGAAATACCATGGCCAACAAAAATAAAGTGCAGTAAGTAATCTCTCTTGGCTCCTGACAACAGGCTGGACAACAGTAACAACTCAGAGTTTACCAGAAAAATTGTTTTCCGTAGTTGCCTTTTTAGCACTTACTCTAAGGCCATAATATAAAGGAAGCAAAAGACACAAATGGGAAAAGTAAGAAAACATTACTTGTTTTGGAGAGAGAACCTCACAAGTAAGAATTGTTTGGTTGTTGTAAGAAATATAAGAAAACAAGGAGGATAAATTTTGACCATATCAACAAGCACGATGTTCCTTTTAATTGTAAGGTTGAGTTTACTCTTAAAATAATGAGTTCCCAATATCCAGAAACCATCTCCTCTCCCTGGCACAGCACTCTGTCTAGCAACCAGAGAAAATCCTAGGAAATTGGCTGATTTAATAAGGGTTAATCTCCTTTGATTTAGATTTCTTTTCCAACTCACCCAAAGTCAAGCAATTTGCCAGTCATAGGTTTTCAGAGATAGGCACCTGCATATGGAATAGTATTAACTCCTGGGAGAATTCTGTGCCAAAAAATTAAAAATTCTGCAACCAAAAATTAAAAATTCTGTGCACGTTTTAAAATGATGCATATTTTATTTGTTAAAAAATGCAATTTAATCATGCTAGTTTCAAATATTTTGGCAATTTATTTAAACTACAGTACAATGGATGGAGAATGGGAGTGGGGAGGAAATCACCAAACCCCCTCTGTCAAATAGTAATATAGCTAGTATTGACCTTTTACTTCTAGTTATTAGTCAAAAAATATATGCAGCTATATGCTCAGTGTTTCATCATAGGCAACTGAAGAGCAAACGAGGGCTGGGAGCTCAAACTCAAAGTTTATACTGACTGCTGACTAGCTCCAGAAAGATCAGCAGCAAACAGTTCCTGGAGCACATTTTGATAGGAACTTTTTCATTCCAAAAATTTAGACTGGTTCTAATCATGAAAGCACCATAAACATTTATAAGGCCACACTGTCCTTTACAATAAGGCTCCTTTATACCATTCTGGCAATGTAAAGGAGACTTAACATTTTTAAACCTGTTTTATACTCCTGGGGGAATTCATTAAGAACAATGGAAACAATTCACTAAGCAGGCAGGCTACTACATTCTTCTCTCCCTGAGGGGTCAGAGCCTGCCCCATGCCTACTTCCTCAGAAACACCCAAAAGCCCTGCCCCTCCACACTGAACATGCCACACATGCACGACTGTCCAGCCCTCCCCATCCCGATGGTGATTTACATCTCTACCAGCTGTTCTGGGTCCCAAACTGACCTGCCTGCACTGCTGGGGAGAGATGCATAACCATTCTTGCAGCTTCCCTTTGCTTCCCCGTCAAAAGTCATTTTTCTGCAGGGAAGCAAAGAAATCTGAGGGGGGCATGAATTCCGTGCACACGCAGCGACGTAGAATTCCCTCAGGAGTAGAATATGTTGATTTTTATTTAAGGTTACTCTCAGTTGTTTCACACACACAATAAGAGTAGTCTTCCATTACTGATGTTTGTTTGATAGTCTGTATCCCTATGCTCACCCTTTTTACAAAACTATAATGGCTTTTGTACAAAGGATGGCTTGATATCAAGTGAGATATCACTTGAAAACTCATAATTTACTGATCATTTTTGTCCTGGTAAAATATGTGTGCCGACGTATGTAAAGTTATAAGATTCTACTGTATAACATTATTGAGACATGTTCTCAGTTTAGAAAAGCAGGCACAAATCAGTTCCTCAAAGACAAAAGGCAAACTAATGCTTCAACTAGGTGTCAACAAAATCAAATGGATTATCACCTAGTTAAGCAGCTGTTCGTTGGCAGGAAAAAGGGTCTGAGCAAGAAATGTACATGTTGGCAAAGTGACAGCTGGAAGTTTCCATCCCACAGACTTGCTGCTCCTGAACTTCAAATGGAGATGATTTTCAAAGAAAAAGTAAAATGTAAAAAATGAGGAACAGAGGCTCCAAATCATCTCTCTCTCTTCATCTATACTAATGGCATTGACCACACTTGAAAGACAAAGGAACATCGGATGGGGAAGGGATCTTGGCTGAAAGATTCAGCCAGTACGACTCCTAGAACGTGTGGTAATAGAGGCTCTTTTGCTTTAAGTTCACTTAGCTTGTTAAGTTAAATATTAGTTTGCATTTTACCTTTCATTTCTTTATAACCAATTCTGACTTTTATGATTCATTACTTGTAATCACTTAAAATCCATCTTTCTGTAGCTAATAAACTTGTCTTATTGTTTTATCTAAACCAGTGTGTGTTTGGAAAACTCCATTTGAGATAATAAGATTTGCTCATATCAATTTTCTATTAATGAAATGATGGACTTTATATGAGCTTCTATTGTCCAGGAGGGTGCTGGGCAGTACAAGACGCACATTACTAGCGGAAAGTCTGGGACTGGGAATTTGCTGTTGTTGCCCTGCTGGTGTAATTCATGGGTGGCTGGCCGTAGCACTCAGACTGGGAGTGATTTATGTGCTGGAGACTGTGTGTGGGCAGAGCAGGAGGGGTTGATCTCACAGCAAAGCAGTATAAAAGGCATCCCAGGTTAGAGAATTGAGGGGACAGAGCTGTTCATCAGTCTAGATTGTACCCTGGGTAATGTCACAGTTTGTTAATTTCTTTAGTTTCATCCTCTTAGTTATAGTTGTAGATAGCTTTTTTTAGTGATACCACAAACACTAGCTGCACTAAGCAGAATTCCTCAGGATTTCACAATATCACCAACAGCATTCAAGCTGTAATATGACACACAGTTGATGGCTAAATCAAGTGGAGAATAGCTATCTTACCAGAGTTGGCCATGGCCAAAACTCACTTGTCTTCCATGTCATGAATTTATGTTCATCCCTAATAATGAAGTATCATAAAATACTATATAGAGAGACAGATAGTCACAAAACACTCTTTTGCTTTAGTTTTAGGCAGTGTTTAAAAAGTGGAAGTGTCTTGGAGTATGGGAGAGGGAGAGGATGAGAGAAATAGCACAGGAAAAATTAGCAACTTCCACTTCTATATGAAGTGGAAAGTTATAGGGAAACTGGGGAAAGAGAAGGTATATGTGGAGGGGCCACTTCCTTAGCTGGTGTGAGTTAGTATCATGCCACTGAGATCTAGCCATCTGGTGCTAAAGGAGCAAAGTGAGTGAGTCAGAAGGGAGATAGATATTTGATCAGAGGTGTATCATGATCAGTGGAACTGGTTCCACTTTGTCAACTTAACCTGGATTTAGCTTCACTCTTCATTAATGAAATGAGAGATAGGTGGACTGAGATGTAGACAATTTTGAGAGAGAAGGGAATATTGCGCTGAGAAATTTGGAGAGATGACATAGAAAGCCTTTGAAGGCAGAAGAGAATAAGAATAATAGGAAGATATTCTCCTACAAATTTATAAGAAGCTGGTTATATTTGCTTGAGTAGTTCAGAGATTGTCTAGAACCCAAGATCCTAACAGTTCCAAAATTCGGAAGTGTTCAAAATCTGTGTCAAACCCTGAGATTTGAATACAACCAAATTTTGTTGAGTCTGAAGCACTGATACAACTTGAATCATCTACAGAGTAGTCTTGTCCCACTCCTGGCAGCTGTGAGAAAAGACCTGAGTTACAGTGTGTGATTGCTTTGTAGCACTCAGAAACGTTGCAGGTGCAGTAACAGATTTTGTTACTGGCATTGGTGGCTCATCACTCCTTAATGTTCTAAGAAAACATTCTATGCCTTTTGATATGCCTGACCTACTAGTGGGTAAGGGGAAGGAGGAGCATGAAGGGGTAGCTACTGGTAGTTTGCAAGGCACCACATTAGATGTAGGTAAGGCACAGATTATTACAAAGGCAAATCTGTTTGGTTTTATCTCCTCCAGAAGAATAAATGTCCAGAATATGAATTAAATTATATTTTCCATTTAAAAAAAAACAAAAAGTCCTTGTTGTAGTGAAACCTAATTCAAGCCTAAAGCATGTTTCCAAACATACATTCCCCATGTTTGACTCTAAGCATCAGATTTCAAAAGGTTTTGACACTTCTGAGTAAAATGGGAGCTTCTGAGGACTGCACACCCTTGGAAAAACTGAACCTATTGTTTTATAAATCCAAGTTTCTTTAAAAAAAATTGTGGGAATACAGGAAATTTACTTATATTAAGACACTATAGGGAAGAGTGGGGTTTTCAGGCCTCTGGCCTTACAGTGCTAGAAGGTGGAAACAATGGCAGGTGACCCCGGATGCTTAGCCTTTTGGTTTTCCAGATGGTCCCAATATATGAATTTTCAGTCTATTTTGTAACCTTTCCTACCTCTCCACACACTCGTGTGGCTAACTTTCACAAAACAGCCTCTGTGATTTCTCATCTCTCCTTACTCTGTTGGTGAGGCATGTATGCAAAGTGTAGAACTGCCACAACATGATGTAGATGATACAGGCTGCTCGTGCCTTGAACTCACTGCTGTGCACAGCTATTTGCTTTAATATTTAGCTCTGATGCAGCCAGGAAAAATCCACTATGAAGCGTTTTGAAGAGAAAACAAAAATGTAAAAACAATTATTTTACTTATTTTGGGTGTTGTGCATGTCTGTGTTTATTTTCTCTCCCACAGCTGCCATCCACCAGACAAGCAAATACGACAGGAGCAGAAATTTAATAGGGCTGCCAGCTGCTTGGTTGTTTTTTTTGTTTTTTTTTACTAGCTCAGCTGTTTTTATATGAAAGATTCTTGAAGCCAGCTCAATATTTTATGAACAAGATTCCTAACGCAGCAAGGCACTGCAGGGATTCATGGACCAAAACAGACATTAGGGTTGGTACAGGAAGAGACACTTTTGCCTCCTAAGACATTAATTTTTTTTTTACACACACTCATTTTCAGGAGGGGAAAGCATTCTGTGTGAAAGGAAAAACCAGCCCAGGGACGGATTCTGTGAAATCAGGGTCCTAAAATACTCATACTAGGGAAAAATAGAAAATTTGAATAACTGCTCTCATTATCAACATCCCTTGGCTATTTCAACCCTCTTCCATCTAAGAACAACTGACAACAAATATCTGAAACCAGAGTTTGTGGTAGATTGGAGGAGACAGGCAGAAAGAGGCTGGAGGGGTGGCAAGGGCAGAAGAGTCTGTGCTCACTAGAACATGCGCCTTTCCAGAACCTGAAATAGAACTCAAGATTCCTGAGTCTCACCATTTCTCTTCTATCAGCAAATAGCTGTCAAACCCACTGGCAAAGTGTCCCATGCTCTCTAGTGATTGATATCTAGAGGAGAATAACCTATCATTGCTATCAATCACTCCATTAGCTCATGTAGCAGAGGTCTGTGTGGTGGACCTAAAGGTTCTAATCCTGCTGATCACCCATCTGGGTATCAATATTATGCCATATGATGGAATATTCTTTTAAATTTGTTTTTCTTTTTTTAAATTAGGAAATTACACACAAAAATCTGTTAAACAAATCATTAAAGATGCAAAGTCAAACTCTTAAAAGTTAGGAAATGCCGGTATTTAGGTTGTCTCTGCAACTTTAATTCAGCCACCTTGCGCATGTACGTTGTGACACTGTCATTAGTTGCATGGTCATGTGCTATTTTTTCCACACAAACTCTGTTTCATTCAATGCACAGGGTGGCCGGTGCTCTGGGAGTGAAAGAGAGCTGTTTCGTGAAGGAGGCTGTGGTCTGTAGGGCCCCTGCTTCATTTGTTGCTGAAGGTGGAAGATGGTAGTGAATGAGGCAGAGGAGAAAAGACAGTTTCATGATTAAGGCATTTGGATCCTGGCATGGAGAATTCTATCCCTGCCTTTGCCATAGAGTTGCTATCACTTAAACCAAGCTTTTCACAATGTTATTAGTGGTTCCTGTTTTCAGGTGCCCAGTCTGAAACAACAAGGGCCAGATTTGCATAAGTGCTGAGCACTTATGACTGCAAGTAAAATTGGCTGGAGGTGTGCTTGAATATATAAAGTACTACATAATGCAAAGTACTCTGAAAAATTGGACTCAGATTAGATACTGTTGACCTTAATCTCTTTGTGCTTCAACTTCCCATCTGCAAAATAGGGATGGTACCACTCCTTCACTTCACAAAGCTTTTGCCAAAATAAATTCATTATCATTTGTGAAGCACTCAGTTACTTTGGTGAAGAGCGCTATAGAGAGGCCCATAAGGAAATAAGGCCTGTTACCATATGCTGAACTATGAGGAAGAAACAAAATGTTGAATAGTTGCTCATTCAGTTAGCACCGTCCATCGTGTGAACTGAAGGAGGAAAGGGTCATATGGAAAAATAGTACATAATAATATATAATTAAAGATTGAATCATGAAGCACAAGGGGACCAGATTTAATTCTGGTATTTCCTAACTTCTGAATGCTTGACTTTGCCACCTTACTCCTCTTTTAAGTGTGTGTGCATATGTGTCTGTGCATGTGTGAGTGTATGTGCGTGTGTGTATGTGAGAGAGAGCGAAATACAATTATAACTAAGAGGAAGAAACTGAAGAAATAACTGTCACATTACCCAGGGTACAATCTGGACTGACGAACAGCTCTGTTCCCTCAGTTCTCTAACCTGGGATGCCTTTTACACTATGAAGCATCCAAAATATGTGGTTGATTTGACAAGCAAAGAGGATGGTTTTAATGGCGGCTGTTTGTGTGAACTGGAGGAAGGTGATGTTGATGAAGAGGTCGCAGAGAAGGAGACTGTGGTAAGCAAGACAAGGGCCTGAAGAAGAGAGATCTTTTGTATAGACAGAAAGAAAAGGTCAGATCTTAGTAATATTGCGCAAAAGAAACTGTTGGATGTGGCCCCCAGGTTGGGGAGCCAAGTGACAGAGCATAATGCTGGTGTCAATTCCAATTCAGAATCGGGGAGAGGAGAGGGCTCCAGAGTTCATGTTAAGTTTGTGTTGTCAGGGAAGCATTAAGGAGGAGATAGCAGTGAGACAGGAAGAGATGAGGAGTCTGGAATGGAGAGGCAGATTTGAGAGTCATCAGCATAGAGATGCAACTGAAGTTGCATGAGTGTATGAGATCACTCAGAAAAGATGAAATAGGAGAAGTTGAAGGGGTGAAAGGCAGATCCCTGTATAACCCCCACGGAAACTGGGAGAAAGGTGCAGGAAGTCCCCTCAAAAGAAATGTTGAAAGATTAGTCAGAGAGGTTTCGGGAAAAGCAGGTGAGGCCAGCACTGTGAAATCCAAAGGAAGGGTGTGATCAGATGTGTCAACAGCAGCAGAGAGCTCCAGGAGGATGAGGATCAAGTTCAGATTCCTAGATGTGCCTAGGAAGAGGGCATTAGAAATTTTGGAGAGAGTGGATCAAGATCAGCATGTCTTCTGTGTTTGTGTTGGTGGAAATGCTAAATGGGGCCATAATGTGTCATGAACATAGGTGGAATCAGTAGAAAACAACACTAAAAGCTATTGTTCCACGTTAAACGTGAATCCGAGGGGAATGCTGTGAGCATAAATTATCTCCAGCTTCAGCTGAGACAACTGGCGCTGTTCAGAAGCCACAGTGATACAATCACCAGGGAGTCATCTAGCTATGTGTAATTTTGTCTGTCAGTCACCTTGGAGATTCAAATGCATAATTTAGCATTCTGGGGCACTCATAGGGATTGTGATGCTTCCTTGGAGGAATGTAGTAAATAGGGTACAAAGAGCGACAGTATTTTTATTTCTGATAGCTATAATCTTGATGCATTATTGTCATGCACAGAAAAATTGTATGCATTTTCCTCACACAAGGATTTCGAATTTCGGTTCTCTATAGTTTGCTTTCTTGAAAATTATTAAACAAAAATTGTTTTTAAAAGAGAGAGGCAAGAAGCAGCTCTCAGTACAAAGGAACAGAAAAAATATACTTGGCATCCTCTTTTAAAATGTACTAGATCCGCAAAGTAGCCAGTCTTGTATTTTACCTCAACAACTGCAAGTATGTGCTCAAACTGACAATTACTTAACTAAAACATGAGACAGTAGCATCACAACAGATGACAAGGCATGAAGGTTAATATAAGTACAAGGCAAGTTATTCATGTTTTTGGTAGTGATAACACCGATGTTGTGTGATGCAACAAACCAGCAATTTTGTGGCAGAGCCTAGATTTCCCGCCACAACCTAAACATAATGCACTCACAGACAAATGTATTGCCTAAAAAGGTACATTTTATGGGCTCATCTGCAATTCCATGAGAAGACAGCTGATTATGAAAGGTTAACAGTGAGCTCAGATTCCATTTCACAGAGTTCTAAATTATAGCAGCTACAAACATACATCCCCCAAAAATTACAAAAGCAAAGAACATTTCATAAATGATGAAGAAAATATCAGCAACATCATTCCAGCTCTTAACTCAGAGTTACTGTTTACAGCAGCTGCAATGACTATGGCACGTTTTAAGAACATACTTCCTTAAGAGCAGCGGTTGACATATAAATCCCAACCAGTACGTTACAGTGTCTTATTGCCAGAGTAACCTGGGTGACTTTCGCACATAATGCAAGTCTTCTTACCAGTCCTTTTTCATTCCTTCACTTCACTTAGCTCTTTTTTCTTTTCAAGCTTTAGTCACAATTACTAATTTCACAGGCCTCTTCCTGCCCTTTTGAAAACTCAGATATCCCTACTCAGTTTTCTTTTTAGTGGACAAAATGGCATGGGAATTCTCTAGCATGCATATAACATATGGCTTTATCCTGCATTTCATACACAGGCAAAACTCCCATTGAAGTCAACTGGTGTCTTACCTTCATGAGGACTCCATGCTACATCCAGCAGTACGTAATATTATGAAACATAATTTCTTCATTGTACTTCAATATCTATTCTGTTCTAGAGAATTACTGCTATTTAACGGCCAAATGAATAGCTATACATTAGATGAAGAGATGGATTCTCTTGTAATACTGGGTACTATCACATGACATGCTTGAATTCATAGTGGGTCAATGTATTAAAAGGAGCTAAAATCTGATGAGCAAAATAGGTTAGATTGGAATGCAATGAAATAAGCAGAGCTAAATGGATTCTACTTACTGGGCTGCCACAGTAGGAATTCGTTTTCCCTTTACTCATTTCTTTGATCATTAGGCAGTATTATAGAGTACAGCATGTTTGCCAATAGGGCAATATCCACAAAGGGAAAATATGACAGGGAGATTAAAATAAAGCATAATATAAGAGAGTAAAAGTTATACCCAGAAGACTGGAAGGTTAGTTGTCCATACCTTGTAACACACACAGATGAAAAAAGCTGCAGGGGAAAAAAAGATATTGCATAAATCATAGCAGAATGATACCACCATGCACATAGAATGGAGAGCTTATTCAGAGGCAGCCTCGCCCACTAAGCTTTTTATATGTGTAAAATGGAGACAAAATAACTGGTTATACCAATTATTTCAGCTGCTGTTTTTATGTGCAGTGTGACAATCACTTTGGATAGCCATTCAGAGTATGGCCCATCATAGCTGACTGTCAATGCTGAACAATTGCTGTCTTTGCAATACCCAGAACAATTAGCACTGGAAACTGAATGATGATGTGTTATCAAAAATCCTCAAACTATACATGAGGGGACACGGACAAGCGATTTGTTAAGGCAAAGGGCCTATTGAAGTGGGACCACAAAATACGAAAGGAATTGGAAATGGCTAGAAACTAGACTTACAAATGCTGTTGCTCTAGGGGTCTTGCATGAATGATGCTGTATGTAATCAAGAGAACTGTAAAGGGAAAGCTAAGGCACAATATAAATAACATTTGATGCCTCCTGTCTTGTGCCATATTACATTGTGTTGCCTGCTTTTCCCTAACTATTTTATGATGAAGCATAAGTAGAGGTGACCAGTAGATCTGGCAAAGGAAATTCATTTGAAAGTCTTTAAAGGCAGAGCAAATGGTTCAATATCTCCTTGAGTGTGCACTCTTCATCCACAAATTTTTAACGTGACAGATGTCTGCCTGACATCCCAGAGGACTGAAGTCTTCCATTTACCCACAAGACACAGGTTGGTAGGACCAGGGCAAGCATTTCCCTACGTGGACAATCATGTGACTCACCCTGAACTGGAGGCACCATCCCTGAGAATTAGCTAAGAATTCACTCTTCACATCTCATAAATTCTCGGCCTCTCTCTTACTGAGATTGCCAGAAAGGTTTCTATTTATAATTGTGTTTTGGGGATTATGGTAACCTCCCCATTAGAAACTGGAGTGAGGCCAACAAATCACTGTATGCAGACACTCAAAAAGCCGTAAGGTGGGAACCAATAGATGAAAGGCCCAAGAAAAATGGCAGAGAGCCCCCTAAAATAACTATAAATTGCAATTTGGAAGGCCTTGTATTTAGCTATTCTATAGTTAAAAATGTTGTGACTGGAGAGTGTCTTACGTTGCAATGTGATATACCTGAAAATAGTTATTGGTCCTGGTCTCATTTTCCTCAATTCAAGGACAAGTGGGAATGTTTTAGAGGCAACATCCTCTTGGGTTTGCATTTCTCAGCAGCAACCTCTTTGCCATATAGAAATGGCATTAATGGGCCCTTTTTGCCCAGCCTTCTTTGGCATCTGTGACAACAGAGCCTTGAGATGAGAGAGTTAAAATTGGTAAAAAAAAAAAATTAAAAAAAAAAATGAGTTGTCAGGGCTCCAATAAGAATGCAGAAAAGATCAAAACCTTTCTTTTCTTTCTTTTTTTTTATGAATAGTTAATTTCATCTGGGAGGTAAGGAGAAGAAAATCATCTGTACTAGTATTCTTAGATGCAGATTTTGAAAGGCGCTTTGATGCATATGGTGCTTTTAATCCAGGAGGATCCTCACATTGTTTTATTTACAATCCTAGCAAAGTAATTTGTAGATTCATAGAAATAGCATCATCCACCACTGAAATGCAGCTACTCATTAATAGTACATACTTTGAAGTGAAAAATGTCTTATCTCTTTGAAATTTTGCATGGGAATTTATGGCGACAGGATTTAATTTCCCAAGTAGTACTAGGGTAGGATGTGGTAATCATTACTAGTACTCTTGCAATAAATGCCGTGGGATCTTTAGCGACTATATGTGGTCGGGGTCTTAGTTCTATCCAAAAGGCTGTGCTAACCTCTTCCTGCTTTACATCTGGTGCAATCAAAGAGACTTTATTTGTCCCAGCATTTCTAAAGATACAGAGTGAAATCCTGGCGCCACCGAAGTCTATGGGAGTTTTGCTGTTGACTTTAATGGGGCCACAATTTCACCCACAGTGTTCACTAGCACCATGCTGAATTACTTGTTCTATGCTGAGTCAGAGAAAAGAATGGCGGCCATCACTTCATGCAGCACTGGTGTTTTCCCTGGTGGTCTTCTGTCCAAAGCCTGGTCCTTCCTAGTTCAGGACAGCTAACAAAAATCTCTCTGAGAGGTCATACAATAGGTTTTGAGTTTTTATTAGTGATTAAAAGACCAAAATCTTCACCTTTTTAAACTTAGTTTGTAGACTAAAATATTGGCTTTCATGTGAGATGTGTTTGCTTAATATATATCTTAAAACTAACAACCCTTTGCCATAATTTCTATAAAGAAAGTTATAAAGTTAAATAAAATATTATGCTCACAGAAAAGGGTTGTTTGGCTTTTCATTAATAGCAGCATCAGCAAGGATCAAAATGTAAACCATTAGATCAAGCTGCAGAGCCTTAGATTGTAAATCTGGTATAATTTGATTGACTTTCCCTGTAGCCAATAAAAAGACACATCTATTTGAGCCACTCAAGAGAAGAGAGGGAAGAAAACTTACTTTAACATAAATCAGATTAACTGTTACTTAAAATTCTTAAAGAATTCTAGGTAGCTGGATGGAACTTGTACCCCTGTGGTCATGAAGAAAGGTCAAAATTAAAAATTGGCAATGTCTGGGCTGCGATCCTGCCTATACAGGTATGTGCAGCATCTTGCAGGGTAGGGGCCTAGGTATGTTTACTGGTTTGCCAGCTGCTTTCTATTGGAACATTAAACAAACATTGACATATAACTTACAATGGTTTACATATTTTTGTAATTTATTTACACATGATTGCTCAGTTCAGCGGCAACATCTGATGTTTCAGGCAGGCATTGCTTTTCATGCAATTTTCCAGTTGGATTGTTACTGCAAAGCTTAAGAAAACTTGGAAAAGAAATTAAAATGTATATTTTGTAAGAAGACTTTTATGTGAACAGCAGTACTGCTATATATGTCTGGATGTATACAGTACATATAAAGAGCCCCATCTACCGGCACCTAAGAATAGGGTATTGCTCACAAATGTTTAGATTCAATAAAGCTGTTGTTCCACTGCAAGTGGCATAATGGCTGAGAAACTCTTAACACAGTTTGTGTGCAGGATCAACTTACAGCAATGTCAAATTTCTTTCTATTATTTCTTAGATAGTTGCAGAATTTGGGAGTATCTAATGAAAATTGTTTCAATATGGGGCCAAAATGACAGAGGAAATAGTTGTTTTTATATTAAATGTTGACACTAGAGCCTCAAATTTAGCATCCAGATATGACGATTCTACCTGAATTTCAAAAGCCATTTCCTATTTTCTTTATTATTTGAGATTCAAGGTCATACTGTGGAGAGCAAAATGAGAATTTTCCTGCCATCTGCCCTGAGCCTAACCATTAGACCACACAGCCATGTTTGCTTTTGTTTTTAAAGGCTAAATGTTAAGGGCGCCTGATACTGCCACCCTTACTCACACTGAGCAATACCTTACACTGTAAGTAGTCCCATTGATTTAAATGAGTAAAGATTTCAGAATCCGAAAGTTTGAGATTTAAGTGAGTAATTTTATCAGACTCTTGACTTAATTATCTTTGTCCCTGCTGGATATTCCAATTCTGTGCTCACTTATTCCTGGGTTTAAGTCTCTTGTTATTTCAACATCTCATAAGCCAGGAGAGCGTTTCAATAAATTTCACTTGTTCAGTGAAATTTTACTTCATTATTGTCGTTCATCCTTGGGTATTCAAAAAATGCCTGGTACTTAACCTACTCAGTCTGCATAGTGCTATTAAAGACTGGATTAAATACATTGCTTTCAAATGAGGCAAATATCAGCTCACTTGAACTCCCTCACTGCTGACAGAATGTGCATGTATAAGAATATGCTGCAGTTTTATTCAGAATAGCTTTTAGAATGGCTGGAATACAAAGTGGTACTAAATTTTGCATTAGACGCCTCATCCAAACCCTATTTAAATCAGTTCAGTAGGCTTTGGTTCAGGCTCTAGAAGTGAACCCTTTCTGGACTTACCTGCTATGAAACATTGATCATTCTTTTCATGGTGAATAATCCTGGAAATTGAAAAGAAAACCTTTAAATAATTTCTTTGATTTTATAACCTGAAGAAAAGGAACTTTGAGGGTACAGTGGAAGTGTCATAATGAGAGCCGTTTGAAAAAAGAAATGTCCTGGAGATTTTTTTTAAAAAAATTTCTACTGTTTTTTGGATACTTAAAGATTTTAAAAAATGACAACTGTCTAGATCGATGGGAAGAGGAGTCCATTAACTCTTTCCTCTCCAGGTATGGTAGCTCACACATACTAGGGACTTTATTTTATGTGGGCAACGAGACCACCCATAACCATCAGAAGGAAAAAGCCTTTGAGAACTTTAACAACAATATAAAACAGTGAATGAAATCCTAATCCCATTGCTGCACTGTGCTTCCTAGCATGGGCAGACAGACATGTGAGCTCTGCTCCAGCTAGCATGATAAAAATAACGGGGTAGCTGGGGCTAGCACAGGTTGCAACTTGGGCTAGGCTTCCGAGTATATAGCCAGGAGGTGTGGGCGGGTCTGTACTAAGGTGGCTAGCCCGAGCGCCTGCCCATGCTACCCCGGCTATGCTGCTACTTTTAGCGCACTGGCTTGAGCAAAGCTAATGTGTGTCTGTCTGCCTGAGCTGGGAAGCACACTCCCCTCTGCAGTGTAGATGTACCCTATATGGCAGAACACCTGTCGATTCCTAGTGGGGCAGCATTTCATCCACTGTTTCCCTCATGTTGCTTTAAGTGGTTTCACTGGGCTAGATTTACCAAGGGAAAAAACAGGTGTCTTTTGTTTTTAAGTTTTGTGTATGAAATATTAGTGCCCTGATCTCTGTCTGGCTGACAGCTGTAGTAAGAGAACAGTTACGCAGACAGTGAGTTACAGCGCCTTTTCTACGCTGCCCTGTTATTGTGCCATTACCATCATAGCCAAGAGCTTAGCAAAGGATTGGGCATCTCTATTGCTAAAAATCCAGTTCTAGTAAAAGATGTTCTTGTTAGTCACATTAATAATTGTTAGTTAATGACCTCTGTCCACTTTCACGGCTACCTCACGACCGGCACAATGTGTTCACTCACTGACTCGTTCAACAGAATGAGTCCTGAAAGCTGCCAAGCTACCCTCTCTCCTTGTCCCTTCAGGTCAGGCTTATGGCTTTATGTGAGGCTTAGGCATGGTCTACACTACGCGTTTATACCAAATTTAGCAGCGTTAAACTGAATTAATTCTGCACCCGTCCACACAATGAAGCCCTTTATATCAATATAAAGGGCTCTTAAAACCGATTTCTGTACTCCTCCTTGACAAGGGGAGTAGCGCTGAAATCGGTATTGCCATATTGGATTAGGGTTAGTGTGGCTGCAATTCGACGTATTGGCCTCCGGGTAGTATCCCACAGTACACCACTGTGACCGCTCTGGAAAGCAATTTGAACTCGGATGCACTGGCCAGGTAGACAGGAAAAGCCCCGTGAACTTTTGAATTTCATTTCCTGTTTGGCCAGCGTGGAGAGCTCATCAGCACATGTGACCACACAGAGCTCATCAGCACAGGTAACAATGCAGTCTCCTGAGAATCGAAAAAGAGCTCCAGCATGGACCACACAGGAGGTACTGGATCTGATCGCTGTATGGGGAGAGAATTCCGTGCTAACAGAACTCCATTCCAAAAGACGAAATGAAAAAACATTTGAAAAAATTTCCAAGGCCATGATGCAGAGAAGCCACACCAGGGATTCAGTACAGTGCCGTGTGAAGGTTAAGGAGCTCACACGAGCCTACCAGAAAACCAAAGAGGCAAATGGAAAGTCCGGGGCAGGGCCAAAAACATGCCGCTTCTATGCTGAGCTGCATGCAATTCTAGGGGGGTCTACCACCACTACCCCACCCCTGTCCGTGGATTCCGAGGTGAGGGTGGTAATCGCAGCCGTGGCTGAGGATTCTGCAGATGGGGAAGATGAGGAGGACAAGCTTGTAGAGAGCACACAGCACTCTGTTCTCCTCAACAGCCAGGAGCTTTTTCTCACCCTGACAGAATTACCCTCCCAGTCCTCCCAAGCAACTATCCCAGACAATGAAGCCATGGAAGGGACCTCTGGTGAGTGTACCTTGTAAATATAAGACATGGTTTAAAAGCAAGCATTTTTTAATGATTAATTTGCCCTGAGGATTTGGGTGGCATTCGCGGCCAGTACAGCTACTGGAAAAGTCTGTTAACATGTCTGGGGATGAAGCGGAAATCCTCCAGGGATATCTCCATGAAGCTCTCCTGGAGGTACTCCAAAAGCCTTTTCAGAAGGATTCTGGGCAGCGCTTGTTTATTCTGTCCTCCATGGTAGGACACTTGACTATGCCATGCATGTAGCAAGTAATCTGGTATCACTGCATGACAAAACCTAGCTGCGTATGGTCCCGGTGATTGCTGACATTCAAGCAACATCCGTTTTTTATCTCGCTGTGTTAGCCTCAGGAGAGTGATATCGTTCATGGTAACCTGGCTGAAATCCAGGAATTTAATTAAGGGGACAGAGATGGCCATTCCTACTGGGCTGTTTGCCTGTGGCTTAAAATAAATCCTTCCTTGCAGTTAGCCAAGTGGGGTGCGTGGGGGGGGGGCAGGGGCGATTGGCGCTGAGCTTTTCCACGTTTGGCTAGCAGGGATCTTCCCTGTTACCAGCCACGCGGTTGTGGGGGAGAGAGGGGTGTTTAGCAGTGATCTTCCATGATACCAGCCAGGGGGTGGTTTCTGCTGCTGCACATTAACAGGAAAGAAGCAGCACTCAATGGGCTTTGCTTGCTATTTGGGAAAGGAGGGTGCTGGATAGATGAAGGCTGCAGAAGACGAAAGAGAATGGCTTACCATGACCACATGAAAGTCGAATTCTGCTGCCTGGACCTGCGTCTGTGATCTGTAACACCAAAGCCGCAGGCACTCAATATTAAGATGCAAAATACGACCTTGTAGTGAAAAAAGCCTGCAGGCACTCAAATATTAAGATGCAAAATGCGGACACTTAGTGAAAACACATGTGCTATTGTAGGTGAATAGTGTTGTTCACCGTGAAAGAGTATGACCATTGTTCTGTAAAATGTAAATCTTTTTAATACTTTCTCTCCCTTTTCCTCCCCTCATGCAGCTGCAAATTTTTCAAGCCTCCCTAACTCCATCCCAAGGCTATCTCAGATAAGCGGTGGGAAAAAAAAAGACACGAGAAGAAATGTTTTCGGAAATCATGGAAGTGACCCGCAATGAAAGAGCTCATCTGAATGAGTGGACAGGACGTGGTAGCAAAGTACAGGAAAGATGCTAGTGGACCGTGAGGACAGGAGGGACAAACATGAGGAGGAGAGACAGGAGATGCTCGAGATGAGAGGTGGCGGCAGGAAGATCAATCAGCGGTGGCGAGGATGCAACTCTGGGGCTGCTGCTGTGATCAAAACTGACATGCTCTGGCATATGATGGAGCTTCAGGAATGGCAGCAGGATCATAGAGTGCCAGTCTGCAGCCCCGTGTATACCACCCTCCCCCTCACCATGTTCCCTCTCTCACCACCAGACGAGTAAGAACTCGGGGGAGTAGGCTCTCTGTGCACCCTGCCCACTCCACCCCAGTGGACAGCCCAACCAAAGGCTCTCATTATTATGAAATTTTTTTAGTGGCCTTTTCCTTCCCTACTATCCTCCTCCAAACCCCACCCGGCTACCTTGTCAGTTCTCTCCCTCTTTTTATAATTAAGTAATAAAGAATACATGAAGTTTAACGAGAAAGTGACTTTATTCCTAGAAAGCAAGCTGTTGATCAAGGCGTGAGGGGGGGGTGGCTTACAGGGGGTTGGAATGAGTCAATCAAGCAGGGGGGGGTTTCATCAAGGAGAAACAAAACACAACAGAATCACAACTGTATCCTGTCCAGTGATGAAACTGGTTTTCAAAGCTTCTCTAATGCGCACCGCTTCCTGTTGTGCTCTTTTTTAATCTCCCTGGTGTCTGGCTGCTGCGTAATCAGTGGCCAGTGATTTGCCTCAGCCTCCCACCCTCCATAAAGTCTCCCCCTTCTCTCTCTCACAGAGATTTGGAGCACACAGCAAGCAGCAATAACAATGGGGCACATTGGTTTGGCTGAGGTCTGAGAGGAGTCAGTAATGTGCGCCAGCGCGCCTTTTAATGGCCATAATGCACATTTCTACCCACCATTCTGCACTTGCTCAGCCTGTAGTTGAACAGCTCCTGACTTACTGTCGCAGGTGCCCTGTGTATGGCTTCATGAAGCCATGCATCAGGGGTAGGCTGGGTTCCCCAGGATAACTGACAGGCATTTCAACATCCCAACTGTGTATTTTCTGGTCTGGGAAGTAATCCTTGCTCTGCAGCCATTTAAACAGTAGTGTTCCTGAACAATGCGAGCGTCATAAACCCTTCCGGCCATCCACATGGATGTTGGTGAAATGTCCCTTGTGATTTCCACCAGTGCTTGCGCACCATGGAAAAGTACCCTTGCGGTTTTCATGTATGCGGGTACTGCCCTGTGCTCCAATGCCAAGATAGGATATGGGTTCCATCTATCACCCCACCACAGTTAGGGAATCCCATTCTGCAGCAAAAGCCATCCACTATGACCTGCACATTTCCCAGAGTCACAACCTTTCGTAGCAGCAGCTTAGTGATTGCTTTGGCTACTTGCATCACAGCGCCCTCACAGTAGTATTTTGCCCACTCCAAATTGATTCCTGACTGACTGGTAGCTGTCTGGTGTATTGCAAGCTTCCAGAGGGCTATTGCCACTCGCTTCTCAACTGTGAGGGCTGCTCTCATCTCTTGTATTCTGGTGCGTTTCAGGGCAGAGGAAAGCAAGTCACAAAGTTCCATGAAAGTGCCCTTACGCATGAGAAAGTTTCGCAGCCACTGGGAATTGTCCCACACTGCAACACTATGCGGGTCCCACCAGTCTTGTGCTTGTTTCCCCGGGCCCAAAATCGGCGTTCAATGCTAGAACCTGCCCCCATTATCAGCAGGATCTTGGAAAGCACAGGGCCCGCAGTTTGACAATTCTGTGTCCATGTCCTTGATCACTCTCATCGCCGCTGCTGCCATAGCCGCCGCCTCCTACGCCTGGCTTTGCAGGGTCTGGTTCAGCATTGGACTGCATGAGAATGCGCGAGGTGTTTAAAACATCCATGATTGCTGTCTTGAGCTCAGCAGGGTCCATGCTTGCCGTGGAATGGCGTCTGCACAGTTCACCCAGGAAAAAAGGCGTGAAACAGTTGGCTGCTGCTGCTTTCATGGAGGGAGGAGGGAGGTTGTACCCAGAAGCACCAGCGGCAATGTTTTTTTGCCCCATCAGGCACTGGGATCTCAATCCAGCATTCCAATGGGCGAGGGAGACTGCGGGAACTATGGGATAGCTATGGGATAGCTACCCACAGTGCAACGCTCAGGAAATCGACGCTAGCCTCGCTACATGGATGCACACTGCCAAATTAATGCGCTTAATGTGGCCGCGTGCACTCGACTTTATACAATCTGTTTTTAAAAAGGTTTCTGTAAAATCAGAATAATCCCGTAGTGTAGACGTACCCTTAGGCAATATCAGAACTCCCAGGCTGGGTCAAACAGCCTAGACCAACAGTATGCTGTTTAAGAGACATGGAACATGACAAGTCATGCGGAGGTTGTAAAAACGAGTCAGCATGAGCTACTAGCTAGTGGTGTCTAGCTGGAGTGGTAAAGGTAGAATTACTTATGTGCAATGTTTTGCTGCATTTCTCATCATTGTTCAAAGTGAACAGGACCTGTGTACATATTATAAATGTAATGGACAAGGAGATATAGAAGTCTCTGTGTCTTTCATTTTTCTCTGTGAGATATCAACACATTTGAGAAGACCCAAATGCTACTTTTACTGCTCAGGTGAAAGAAAACATTTAATTAAGGATTATTTTTAAATTAATGTTTAACATTTGTGAACTGGTGCCATTTTGATGGCTGCTTTTTACCCCCATGTGATAGCACAGATGCAATGCTGCTGCTATCAGAGGCAAATTGAAGTGGTTGCTGGCAGTTCAGCTAATTCACAGATGGCTCATGGCTAGGAGGGAATGGGTTTTTGAGGAGTTCTTTAAGCTAAATTCTTTCAGACTTATACAGGCAAGGTACTAAATACCTCAGCCATCTGCTAAAAGATAAACCCAGAAGAGTAATTAAATACTCACACCATCCAGGGTACAGCCTTATGTATGGAGCCACCTGAATCTTTACTAACCAGGTCAGCATCACTTTGGTAGTTAATTTCAATAGTAGAGTGCCCATTTCCTGATGATAAGATTCAAAGCTGCATTAGCTTTGGACATCAGTTTATCTAAATTTAGTTAGCTATTCCACCTTTTCTGGCTAGTCCAGGAAGTGTTTTCACGCATACAAGAAGTTTAATCAGAGTTCACTTATCTATTGAAAGGAAAATTAAATTCAATATTTGCAGAGTCTCACAGAACAATAATATTCTGTCTGTAATTCCAATCATTGGGGCAGGGGTGGAAACTTTCTCTTTGTTTAGGGCTTTGTGTGGCACAATTTAATTTCTTTAAAATTGTTGCCCATACTTAAAATCTTCCCTGATGCTATCTATTTTAGTAACAGGTTTGAAGTTCTCTGCTCAAAGAACAAGTGGAATCTGAGGGCCTTGAAAAAGCATTGCTGTGTCAGTGGTTTTTACTTGTTTAATTTTTACTACACAGAAAAGTATTTTAAAAGTTTCTATTATTCTGTGCATGGGATTAGGCGTCAGGAGTCCTGCTGCATCAATGATGCAGTACATGACCTCGACTACATCACTTAACTTCTCTGTGCTTGCATTTCTCCATATAAGACAATATGTACTCAGCTGTAATCTCTATAAATGAACAATATGATGTCAGTACTAGCTTGTATTATTTTTATATTTTATTTCCTCAATTCTTTATTCTACTTTTAGGTGCTTATAATGTCATCATTTTTGCAGTACACGCACAGAACCTTGGAATCAGGTTGAGGTGGGTGGGAGTGGTATGTTTAAAAAAAATTCTCTTTCAAAAAGTTTGGTTTTAAAATGCAAGTACTTGTATGTTCTTGTATATAATATCTAGTGGAAGTCACCAAACAGTGTTATCTTTCATGGAATTCTCATTAACCTTCCTTTTTGACCTCATAATATTTTTTAATGAACTAGAATTTTTTTTTAAACTTTATGGAAGCTCTGTATGGACATTGGGGATAAGACAATTCCACTATTTTAGAAATTTTCTGATACAAACAAGCTAGTACAAAGTTAGCAAGGGTCTGGGTTATATCCACTGAAGTCTCTTTGGGCTAACACTTCAGCAGAGAAATATTGAAGTTTTCAGTGCATACAAACTTTTCTCATATCCCCTTTCTTCTTCAGCCAACTGATCTTGTGCAAACCAGCAAGAGTACGGGGAGCTGGGAATTGGAAATGGAAACGATTCTGACCAGTGGGAGGCAGCTACATATGGGACTGAAGTATACCGAAAAAGGCTTCAGTCCTTTAGCACCTGCTCAGTTTTGGGAGCTGGATTATTAATATCAGTGCAAATACCAGTACGCTGCTAGTGTCTGTGAAGTTACACATTCCAGATCTGGAATTGTCCCATAACTAATGGACAAACATAATAACTCAGTCAATGACAATACTGATTCTTTGCTTGCCTGCACTTATGGTCACCTGTTAAAATGATATTGAAACTATGCCAGTTTCAACATGTTTGTAAACGGTGGCATCTGAATGCTTCATTCCTTGGGATCACATCTGCTAAAAATTCTGAACATTGTTGACTGACAAAAGCCTCTTTCCCCTCCTCCCCATTCTGTCTGGATGCTTGGCTCTACACAGGCAGTTTCTGCATACAGCTTTGTCTTTGGCTCAGGAAAACGGTACAGGATACATATTTTATACCATATTTATCATCATCTCAGCTGCCTTGAAATGCGAACTGTGAGCACTTTGATGAATGGAGTGAGAGCTGATCAGTTTTATTGTGGCTTCTGCAAGTGTGTGTTCTTCTCCAACCACTGCTAAAATGCTATTTTATAATTTCTAGTAGCAGGACTACTCAGCAGTGGGTTGAGCCAGCTCTCTTTACTCAGGCTTCAAATGACTGTTGACTGGCAAGGCAGTTTTGCCTGGGCAATTACTGGACTAGTGTTTGAATCATGAGAGAGATCCTACCACAGCCTACGACTATGATACACAATGGGGAATAGTCGCACCTCTGTCCACCCCCTGTGCACACACCACTTTCTCCAGTGGTAAAAGTACAAGCAATGTTAGGTCAAGGTCATGAATGGCATAGACCAAAAGAAAAAAAAATCAGTTGTGAATTAGATATGTTTTTGTATAACTGCAGGTCTAATGAGTTCACTATAATAGAGACATTTGCCAATGAAAGAGCGCTCAAATAACATGTATCCCTTATTTGTATTAATATGATTTGAATTTTTCCAGTGTGTTATCACTGAGGGACATATTGTTAGAAAAGAAAATTAACTTGCCTCCTGATGAACAGAGTTTGATATTGTCTTTTTATTTGTTTACTTCTCTTAACTGATTTATTCTTCTGACATCTGTTTGAGGTCCCATTTAAATAAAGGTTCAAATAAATTAACCCAGCTGTACATAGCTTTGCCCTGGTTTGTCCACAGTGACATTTCATTGATGATGACAGTGTAGAGAACTTTAAAAGGTTAGTGATCTCCTCACTCCTGTGGAGCTCTGTGCCGTGGGAGCTGGGAGTAGTGCTGAGTAGTGCCAACTGAGACTAGCAGATTTAAAACAACTATGTTAGTCTTGCCTGGTAAGGTGAAAAGAATGGGCTTGAAATAACTGGCAATTAAAGAGGTACTTATGGCTAGTGCTGGTCATCAAGGAGAAACGATACTGGTGCTGATTTGTAAGCATGTAACATCAAAATCATGAGTGGGACCTCAGTGACTGATACATTTTTCTATTGTCTTCCCTTTTTTGTCTGTTCAGCTACTGATTCAGGATATTTATATATTTGATAGTTTACACAGTGGTAATTTGGCTAATCCCCAGCTGAATACATTGTAGTAAAAAGTGACTTTTTCTCCTTAATCAAATGAATGAACACAAGATGTGAAAATTCCCCACTGACTACATTGTATTAAGTGCTCCAAAAATCCAGAGATTAAGTAACAGCTCTAGAAATTAATCTCCTTTGCTGCTTATCTGTGGGTTTTTTCTAAAGTTTAAAACTAGTAAAATAGGATGATGAACATTGTGCTTTCAGGCATTGCCTTTCATTGCCATTTTACAGGAAGAAATGGAGTTTTCTGTATATAATTTAAAGTAAATTAAGTGGCTTTAGAGTTGAAACATAACTGCCATGCATCCCACCTATTCTCACGCTACTATTTATTTATGACTAGGAAATGAATCCCCCACTCCCATATCATGCAACTGATCTACAGTTTTAAGAAAAATGGTTCAGGACTAATGCAAAACTGTGACCTCTGCTTGCAATAATGACCTCTCTCCTGTTCAAGAGGAAGAATCAAGAAGGAAATCCTGACTTTTCTCTGCTGGCAGATTTGGAAAAATGATCTTTCAGGATGTTAAATAAAATGGATAATTCTGCAAAAATGTACTTACCACTTCATACTACCCTCTATTGTATCACATAACACAGTAACTAGATGTATATTGACTGAGAGAACACTTACTAATACTTACACAATACATAAAGTTTTAAACACAGACCTCATTTTTACTATCCTCTTTTCTCTGTTTCCCCCTTGTTTTTCTTTGACTGTCATGTATGTTGTCTTACCTTACAATAAATACACAGGATCATATTCTTAACCTTTCTCTGCTTTCTTTATGCTGCCAGCATCTCTCCAGAAAGCATAGAGGCAACACAGCCTTGTAACGACACCAGCTTCCATGCATCTCTTGGCAAAAGAGGGCATTGGGAAAGTGATTTTCATGAGCTGGTTTTGGGTCCCTTTGGAACTGTAGCTATTTGGTGTAGGTTAGGGCAGCCCTATGCTGGTCTGACTTATTCTGGTCGTGGGATGGAGCCAGGCAAAGAATCAGTGAGCCATGACTGGCTCTCCAAAGTACTCTCTACCCCTCTAGCGCCAGGCAGGTCTTGTCCACAAGAGACAATCAGACCCAGTATTTCTTCAGTTAGGGTTTGGAACTGTACGTAACAGCTACAATACTACAGAAGGTAGCAGAAGACAAACTTCAAATGGCTTTAACAAGCTTACCATGTGAATGGTAGCCTTTCATTATGAGCTGTGGTTCTTTTTTCTCTGAATAATAATAATTAATAATAAAAGCCTTATTTAACTCGAAGCAGAAAGGCAGACAAAAACTTAGTCTTGCTGTGTAGGGAATAAGATAGTGAAGATATGCTGTTTGGTGGATCTGCCATAGTATGTACAGTAAGGCTTATATTTAAGTACAGTGCCTGGATTCATTCAGGCAGATATCCATTAAGTAATCTATTTCATGTTGATACAAATTCAAGGGCACTCAACGGCGCTTGTTGTATTGAGACTGTCAGCTTGATTAATGGCTGCTCATG
The DNA here is from genome assembly GCF_003597395.2 of Chelonoidis abingdonii. Taxonomy (NCBI): domain Eukaryota; kingdom Metazoa; phylum Chordata; order Testudines; family Testudinidae; genus Chelonoidis; species Chelonoidis abingdonii. The sequence continues at coordinate 50,355,883 of NC_133771.1, forward strand.
TGATAACTCAGTGTAGCTACTGAATGGTGAATGACTTACAGAGGATTTTTGTTAAACCACAGTGAAGTACAAATTTAGGGTTTGATGAGTGCTGGTTCCTATGAGTGCTATAGGAAATAAGGACAGTTGGGTTCCTATTGTATATTTAGCATACTGTAAATCAGTAGGATGAGTTAGTTGTGATTATAAACCTATTTTTTGCTATTAGAAGTAGTGTAATGACTTGACATTTAAAAACAAAAACAAAAATAAAATACCAGCAACTGCCATTTTAACTAGATACTATAGGACTAATTTATTGACCAAATGATGTCAGGAATCTGTCTGGGACTCAGTGGGGGTATAGGTCTCTTTATACAGAGCTTTTTGGTAAATTGATAGTGAGGATTAGCTTGGCACCATTGAACTGATGAACAAAATACCTAGGAATGCTATAGTCTTGATGGGGTATTATGGTAAAATAATGAACCTCATGTAGCATGGACACTTTCTCCTGTATTAGTTAAAATATTTTGTGTTCATTATTTTGGACTTTTCTTGCTCTGATGCCCATTTGGGCTTTGGAATCCTGAAAGCTATGAATGGAATAACTTACAATAATAGAGATGAGAAATGGACCAATTTCCAGAAGGGCAAAGAGGATTTGACAGGTCAGAGGAGCCTGGGGGTTCATTATACAGTAGTTGGGTTGCCAGCTGGTTCTGTCCTCCTCCAGCTCAAGTTTCTCAGGAAGAGTTATTGCACAATTAAACAACTGAACATTTTCAACACCAGGGTATTCCTTGGATTGGGAAATACCTCAATTGCTGTGGCTAGTTTTACTAGCATGAGCTGTAAATGTTGTTTTAACAGCACCCATGATATCTATAGAGGAATTCTCCCATCTGCCACAGTCCTTTTATGTCCCTGCCCAGATCAGAGAATTTTGGCTTCTATTGCAAGCCATAGAGCAGCCCTGGACTGTCTGTTATATTGGGGACTGCTTTAGCCCTTACAGTCCAAAGATGGTGTACAGTTAGAGACTATGAACTAGATTCTATCCTTTAATTAAATTTTTATTTTGTCATTTTATCTTGTGTCTGACCACAGCTGTATGAGCCTTCTAAAATGTTAAAAACATAATTAAAACTCTAAAATGTAGACTTACAGAATTTCCATTTCCATTTCCAAATACACAAATATCAATTTATAGATTCTCTGTCAAATGCCTTCATATACAACAAGTCTGAGACCAAATCCAAGCAGCATCTAGCTCCTTCTGCTATCATCCCCAAAACTTCTGAAATGCCAGTGGTAGAAAAAAAGATTTTTAAGCATGTTCAGAAGGGTAACACATCAGAGGCATTTCATTAATCAAAGTTACTTTGCTGTGTGAGTGTCTAAACAGTGGAGTTTTCTTCTGATGCTAGACCAGTATTAAAACAAGAACAGAAAGTTCTACTGGTCAACTGAAAATAGTGGTACCTGTTGATAGCACGGGTACCATGCTGGTCTATCACATCAATCATCCAAGGACAGCAGTAGCAAGGTTACATGGTTTATGAATTCAGGAAATTAATTCTGCTACAATGCAGCACGGAGAAGTAGAAATCAATGGAGCAAAGAATAAGGGCAAGCAAAAGTATAGAACACTGGTGACAGTTGAAGTCTGCCGTAATGGGCCAGGAAATCTGTTCCAGTCTTGCATGTTTTTGGAAGAAGCAGCTTTGCCTAAAGATTACCACTTCCTTCATTCTCCTCTTTTTCTCCACCAAAGGAGGTTTCTGCCATTCCCACCCTTTTCATCTCCCCTCTCTTTAAAAATGAAAGCCCATGCCATTGTTGTTGTTCACAGCCCCAGGCCTTTAGCCACTGAGCGGGTGCTATGGACAATATGCTGTTTGTGTCCTTAAGACTGTTAATTTTTAAATTCCTGTTTGTAGTTGTGCTACCAGGTGAGAGGGTGAAGAGAAGTCCAAGGCTGCCTTGAAAAAGGCTGACATAGTAGAGCAGGATACACATGGAGAAGCAAAGAACAAGTAGCAGCAAGAAGAACATTTTGGGTCTTCATATATCATAGAATATCAGGGTTGGAAGGGACCTCAGGAGGGCATCTAGTCCAACCCCCTGCTCAAAGCAGGACCAATCCCCAACTAAATCATCCCAGCCAGGGCTTTGTCTAGCCCAGCCTTAAAAACCTCTAAGGACGGAGATTCTACCACCTCCCTAGGTAAGCCATTCCAGTGCTTCACCACCCTCCTAGTGAAAAAGTTTTTCCTAATATCCATCTGTGACAAAGTTCCTTCTCTACGTTGGTGGGTCCTGCACTTATTGGCGGATTTACTTGCCTTACAGATTCACCCTGTGGGTCAGGAAACAGCCCAGAGACCTTCCACTTTGGTAGAAGCCACAGTCCAGGTCAATTCCTCCTGTGTTTGATCACGAGTTGGGAGGTTTGGGGAGAATCCGGGCACTTCCTCTACTCCAGGTTCCAGCCCTGTGCACTGCAGCTGTCTAGAGTGCCTCCTGGTACAGTTGCACAACAGCTACAACTCCCTGGGCTACTTCTCCATGGCCTCCTCCCAGTGCCTTCTTTGTCCTCACCCCCAGAGCTTCCTCCTGATGTCTGATAACGCTTGCACTTCTAAGTCCTCCAGCAGTATGCCTACTCACTCTCAGCTTCTTGCACACCTCTTGCTCCCAGTTCCTCACACGCACTTCCTCTCCATTGGCTCCCTGGCTCTCTCTAGCCTGACTGGAGTGAGCCCTTTTATAGCATCAGAGGGGCCTTAATTAGATTCAGGTGCTTAACAGCCTCACCTGACTCTTAGCAGGTTAATTGGAGTCAGGTGTTCCCATTAGCCTGGAGCAGCCCCTGCTCTGGTCACTCAGGGAACAGAAAACTGTGTATCCAGTGGCCAGTATATCTCTTTTCTACTACTCTGCTGTTCCCAACTGGGCTGGGTCATTCATACAACTTAAACCTCCCCCCCTGCAACTTGAGACCGTTACTCCTTGTTGTCATCTGGTACTACTGAAAACAGTCTAGATCCATTCTCTTTGGAACCCCCTTTCAGGCAGTTGAAAGCAGCTATCAAATCCCTCCTCATTCTTCTCTTCTACAGACTAAATAGTCCCAGTTCCCTCAGCCTTTCCTCATAAGTCATGTGCTCCAGCTCCTTAATCAGTTTTGTTGCCCTCCGCTGGACTCTTTTCAGTTTTTCCACATCCTTCTTGTAGTGTGGGGCCCAAAACTGGACACACCACTCCAGATGAGGCCTCACCAATGCCAAATAGAGGGGAATGATCACGTCTCTTCATCTGCTGGCAACTCTCCTACTTATACAGCTCAATATGCCATTAGCCTTCTTGGCAACAAGGGCACATTGTTGACTCATATCCAGCTTCTCATCCACTGTAATCCCAAGGTCTTTTTCTGCAGAACTGCTGTCTAGCCACTTGGTCCCTAGTCTGTAGAAGTGCATGGGATTCTTCCGTCCAAAGTGCAGGACTCTGCACTTGTCCTTGTTGAACTGCATCAGATTTCTTTTGGCCCAATCCTCTAATTTGTCTAGGTCCCCCTGTATCCTATCTCTACCCTCCAATGTATCTATCACTTGTCCCAGTTTAGTGTCATCTGCGAACTTGCTGAAGGTGCAGTCCACGCCATCCTCCAGATCATTAATGAAGATATTGAACAAAACTGGTCCCAGGACTGACCCTTGGAACACTCTGCTTGATACCAGCTGCTAACTAGACATGGAGCCATTGATCACTACCTGTTGAGCCTGACAATCTAGCCAGCTTTCTATCCACCTTATAGTCCATTCATCTAGCCCCTACTTCTTTAACTTGCTGGCAAGAATACTGTGGGAGACCGTATCAAAAGCTTTGCTAAAGTTAAGGAACAACATGTCCACAGCTTTCCCCTCATCCACAGAGCAGTTAGCTCATCATAGAAGGCAATTAGATTAGTCCAGCATGACTTGCCCTTGGTGAATCCATGCTGATTGTTCCTGATCACTTTCCTCTCCTCTAAGTGCTTCAAAATTGATTCTGTGAGGACCTGCTCCATGATTTTTTCAGAGACTAAGATGTGGCTGAGTGGTCTGTAGTTCCCCAGATCTTCCTCCTTCCCTTTTTAAAAGATGGGCACTACAGTAGCCTTTTTCCAGTTATCCAGGACCTCCCCCGATTGCCATGAGTTTTCAAAGATAATGGCCAAGGGCTCTGCAATCACAGCTGCCAACTCCGTTAGCAGTGCATCTGGCCCCATGGACTTGTGCTCATCCAGCTATTCTAAATACTCCTGAACCACTTCTTTCTCCACAGATATAAAAGCGTAAGGATTGTACAAGGATACTAGTGTCTTCCTCTATGGATCGATGCAGCTTCCTCACTCCCAGACCTATTTGAAGAGATGCAGTCAAAAAACCAACACAAAAGGGGAGGAGAAAAACCAAGAGCCCAAAATACGAGCATTTTGATGAGATCACCAAAGGTGCAAAGCTTTATATAAAGCCCTTCTCAGGGGTCAGTAATTGGATTTTCCAGCTTTTGTGCATTTTCTTTTAGCCAGAAAAATCATTTTGTAATTGGGAAGAAAAATAAAAGACCCCACAAAACACCAAAACCCCACAACAATAAGAAGTTCTGCTCTTGCATCAGAATGTCTTTTGATACAGGCAATTTATATGTTGAAAGTCATCTTTTTCAGAAGCTTAAAAAGGCATCAGCTGGGGAAAATAATCATCACAGCTCAGGATCAGCAAAGAACTTCCTGCAGCAGGGGAAAAAAGACAAGGTTTGAAGATCTACCTGATCAGAAACTAAAAAGGATCATAGTTTACAACAGAATTCACAATATAGACTGCATCTGAGAGCATTTTTCCCCTCCCTGCTCACATACTCCCTTAGCATCTGTGTTGTGCTCAGTTGTCCTTCATTAAGATGTCTTCTTTGTCTCACTCTGAAAAATAAAAGCAGGAATCTCAATTCCCAGAGTCCACCATGAACCACCTGTTCTAAGAATCCCACAAGATGTTACTGTGTGTGTTAAACAGAAAAAATGACCAGGATGACAGATAGCAAGTGCTGTATTTATAAAAAGCAAGGGGCTGCTGCTTCTCCAGAAAAATTATTGTTTAATGTTTTTTTCCCTTTCAAATTACTCAAAATACAGCCACATTTTTTGACAGATGCTATGGACACTTCATGACATCACAACAAATATTGCCTAGGTAATAGAGCCAGCTTACTGCAAAGAAGTGTTTTGCATTCATAAAAAAAAAATCACTTTAGAGAAAATGAATGTATCACCCAGACATCTATTATGAGGCAGCATGAGACCTCTGATACCATGGAACTGATTCACTTACTGTCTGACAAATGGTTCTAGTTGAATGGCACTTTTTCTGGGACAACACAGAAGTTAATGTGCTACAATAAAAACAGCTGTTTTATGAAATGATCTGTTTCATCATGGGACCAACACAGCTACAGTGCATAGAACTGTTTCATTGTGTAATTCTTTTCTCTAGCTTATTATGGTATTTTTCATGGAAAAAGGTGGGGAGTGTATTGACAATGATGTTTCTATAGATTTATTTATGAAGATAGGGAAGAACCAAATGCAAGTGAAATGTGAGAAGTGGTACAGTATGTGCAAATTGTTGGCCCTCATTAAAAAAAAAGAAAATGTTAAATAGACTGCATAGAACATGTAACACGATTGACCGCCAATCTCTTCAATGTGTATGTATTCCTACCCTTAGTCATAACAGTATATATTTGGGCTGGTGCCTGAAAAAGCACAGGTCAGGTATTCATAGCCAAACTTACTTACATGCAAAAGACTTCCTGGGTCTGCACTATGATATTTTTTGTCACGTTAGTATTCAACACCACTGATGCACTGTAATAAATAGAAGGAATTACAGAAATATGGAGCCACATGGAAAGGAGATAAAAGGTGGCCAGTGAGTAGCACATTAAAAAGGCTTCTACTTAACTGGGAGATGTGTTCTCTCTTTCTGGGTGTTTTTCTCAGGTAAACAATGGCATACTATGCAATATTTGCTATTAGTGAAAATCTTGAGGAGCAACTTTACTGTTGTCATTGGAGTTACTCTGGTTTTCTGTTGTAATTGGTGAGAAGGTGTAACGGGCCGGGACTCACCACCTGGCGCCTCCTGCTGGTCACTTCTGGGAATTAGCGCGTTTCCAGTGGAGCGCCCCCTCCTGGTGGTGTCCCGTCCGTTATTCTGCCCTCTGTCGGCGTCTCTGGACCCGCCTTGCTCCCTGCTCGGCGGCGTCCTCTTCGAGGACACTGCCCTCTGGCAGTGCCCCTCAGTCCATCTGCATCCCCTTCCGGGGATCGATCGTCAGCAGTCACACATTCCAGCCTTTATAAGCAACCACTCGCCCTCCAAGTCTAATCCCTCTTGGCAGGGATCTGGCGTGGTCTCTACGGCTAGTGGCTGGATGTACTGCAAGGAGGCGGGGGGGGGGGCAGGCCAGCCCTCTACTCTGGGTCCCAGCCCAGGCACCCTCTGGCGTTAGCCTTGCTGTCCTCCTCCTTTTTCCTCCTCCGTCTGTTTCCCTGGGCCGCTTCCCCTACGGCCCCATGCACCCGCTAGGCCGTTTCTGTCAAGGCCTGCAGCCTGGTGGCTAGAGCTTTCTAGCCTCCTTGAGCCTGCCCAGCACTGCACTGCGCTGTCCGCGGTGCTAGTCTCCCCCCTGGAGACTGACCCTCTCCCTTCAAAGGCCTGGGACAGACTAACTGCTCCTACTCTGGGCAGCCTTTATATACATCTGAGCCTGGCCCTGATTGGCTATCTGCAATCTGGGCCCTGATTGGCTCCCTATAAGCCCTTCTCTGATTGGCTCCTGGGCTGGGCAGGCTCCCTGGCCTGCTCCAGCCCACTCTCCCAAGGAGTGGGGCAATCCACCCCACTACAGAAGGATTTATCCTTTTGTGTGTTTGGATGGGTCAACAGTGACTCATACATAGTGCAGCTGTCCAGATAACTAGCACACAGGAATTGGAACTGAGTGATTTTCAAAGGGATTTTCTCTGTAATTCTCTTCTATCTCATCCAAAACTGGCTTTTAATGTTAGGTCTTGACTTAGACAGGTAGCATAAGTGGTACCACCTGCTACATAGTTCATTAGTTCTTGATGGCAGACATCTATTCACATTTTCCTGTTTCCTGAACTTTTTAAACTCCACTGAATCAGAGGAGCAAGCTGCAAATGAAGTGGGAAATGAACAACCCTGAAACCCAGTGAAGAGAGAAAATACAGACAATGCTTTGTAAACACTGCATCAACTGTGATATTTTCTTTGGGTGCAAAATAGGCCTGTGAGTCTCAGCCCTAAAAATGGGAAACACGCTCACTAAAATCTCATTTGTGGCTTGTTTTCTCTTTTTTTCCTTCTGGTCATCATAGACACTTGTTTATTATTTGGATTACAACAGTAGAGGCCTCACTCAAGATTTAGGGCCCAGTGTTGGTAAGAGAAAATATATAGTAAAAGAAAGCACTCACACTAACCTTACCCCTCTACTGGCTCCTTTCTTTGACCCTCACCTTTAAACAAAAACACAGGCAAATCTTTAGGAAGTTTTTCTGTAACCTTGGATTGTATGATTTCAGGGCACAGACTGTACTTTCGCACTCTGTTCAGAATAGGGGTCACCCGTTAATGACATTGCAAAACCTGCTTTTGATATTGTTCATCCACCAAATACTGGTGTGTGTATGTGTGTGTGTGAATTTAGGTCCCTGTTGTTATTCAAAGTCAACAAGTGAGTTAAGCTTCAGATGTTACACAGTAAAGTGAGTTTCCAATGTTTCTAATTTACATCCCCCCTATTTTTTAATCTCTGTGGAGTAACTGGTTTTATTGATTCATTGATACTAAATCCAGGAGGGACAACTGTGGTCATCCAATTTGATCTCCTGTATAGCACAGACCATAGAATGTCCCCAAAATAATCCTGATATCATATCTTTCAGAAAAACATCCAACTTGATTTAAAAATTGCCAGTGATGAAAAATCCACCATGATTGTTCCAATGATTAAGTACCCTCACTGTTAAAAATTTATGCCTGAATTTGTCTATCTTCAACTTCCAGTCATTGGATTGAGTTATACCTTTCTCTGCTAGACTAAATAGCCCATTATTAAATATTTGCCCCCTATTAGGTAAATAGACTGTAATCAAGTCACCCCTTAACCTTCTTAGTGTTCAGCTAAATAGACTGATCTCTTAGAGTCTATCGCTATAAGGCATGTTTTCTAATCCTTTAATCATTCTTGTGGCTCTTCTCTGAACCCTCTCCAATTTATCACCATTCTTTTTGTCTTGTGGGCACCAGAATTAGACAGAGTATTCCAGCAGTAGCCACAATAGTGATAAATACAGATGTAAAATAACTTCTCTACTCCTATTTTAGATTCCCCTGCTTATGCATCTAAGGATCACAGTAAGCTTTCTGGAGACAGCATCACAGTGGGAGCCCATATTCATCTGATTAGCCACCAGGACTCCCCAAATAATTTTCAGTCACTCCTTCCCAGGATAGAATTCCCTATCCTGTAAGCACAGCCTACATTCTTTGTCCCCAGATGCATACACTGGCATTTAGCCATATTAAAATGCAAATTGTTTGCTTGAGCCCAGTTTATGAAGTGATCTAGATCACTCTGAATCAGCTCTACATTATTTACGACTCCCTTCAGTCTTTTTGTCACCTGCAAGCTTTATCAGGGATGATTTTATGTTTTCTGCCAGGTTATTGATAAGCATGCCTTTAGCAGGGGGTTGGACTAGATGACCTCATGAGGTCCCTTCCAACCTTTTGATTCTATGATTCTATGATTCTATGTTAAATATCACAGGGCCAAGAACTGATTCCTGTGGGTCCCTACTGGAAACAGAGCTACTTGAGGATGATTCCCCATTTACAGTCACATTTTGAGACCTATCAATTAGCCAGTTATTAATCCATTTAATCTGTGCCATATTAATTTTATATCATTCTAGTTTTTTAATTAAAATGTGCAGCACCAAGTCAAATGCTTTACAGAAGTTTACATATATTACAACACTAATACCTTTTTTAACCAAACTTGTAATTTCATATAAAAAAAAGATATCAAGTTAGTTTGATAGGATATATTTTCTATGAATCCATGTTGATTAGCATTAATTATATTACCCTCATTTAATTCATTATTAATTGATTTCCCCATCAGCCACTCCATTATCTTGCCCAGGATTGATGTCAGGCTGATAGGCCCATAATTACCAGGTCACCCCCATTACCTTTTTAAAAATTTGGCACAACATTAGCTTTTTCCCAGTCTTCTTGAACTTCCTCAGTGCTCCAAGACTTGTTGAAAATCAGTATTAATGATCCAGTGAGCTCCTCGGCCAGCTCTTTAAAACTCTTGAATGAAAGTTAGCTGGACCTGCTGATTTAAAAATGTCTAACTTTCATAGCTCTGTTTAACATCCTCCAGTGATACTAGAGAAATGGAAAGAGAGTTATCACAATATGTGTTAAGATCTGTTTTTTTTCTCAAATAGAGAATAGCAATATTTATTAGGTGGTTAGTAGGTGTCAGGAATCCAGACAACATGTGAGCCTATCTGTTCATGGCTGGTTTCTGGGAAAACTGCTTTATGACCCTTTGTGGTGTTATAGTTGCTCAAAGGGCCATAGAAAGGTTGGAAATTTGGCCCGAAATCTCTCATCTTAAAAAAGAAATCTATATAAAAACATGAAATCTACAAAAGTAGTTTAATTTTCAAACTGTAATATTTTTAAGCAGTCATTATGCTTCTAGTGAAAAGGTTGTAATTTTAACAAATAATATGAAATAAAACTACTTGGATGGTTGGTAGTTTCTAATTTGTCAATACTTGAGAAACATCTGAGTTACATAATTAATTATCCTCACAGGCTTTTGTACCTATGTATCCTCCTTTGGTTAAGATATATTTTGAACTGTGTTTTTTACTATGCCCTACCTTACCGCCTTGAGGAATAACAAGAACCCAACTGTGATGTTTCATCGTTAACTAATTAATATCTAATAAGATGAACGTCATTCTACTATATTAGCATTTTTATTTTCCCCAGTGCAGAGATCTTCCCTCTCCTGTCTTCCCTCTCCTGTCTCCTGTCTTCCAAAAATATACTGGATATATTTTTGGAAGATATGCTTTAGCCAAATACAAATTATGCTTTAGTCAAACAAGTTATTGGACCCAATAAAGGGGTAATTGGTTGAAAATTAAAGGTGTTTGATATACAAGAGGTCAGACTAGATCATCTAATAGTCGTTTCTGACCGTAAACTTGATGAATCTATGCATTCCCTGTAAATTATCTTATTATCATTGGATTGGAGTTCATTACATAATAGTCAGCTTCATTTTTCTTAGCTATTTAGAGATTCCAAGGCTAAAAGGGTACCTTTGATCATAGTCTGACCATCTGTACAACACAGGCCATAGACCTTTCCCAAAAGACTTCTTTTTGAACTAGAGCATATCTGTAAAACAAAAATCTCATCTTGATTTCATAGAATAGTATCATAGAATATCCAGGTTGGAAGGGACCTCAGGAGGTCATCTAGTCCACTCCCCTGCTCAAAGCAGGCCCAATCCCCACCTAAATCATCCCAGCCAGGGATTTGTCAAGCCTGACCTTAAAGACCTCTGAGGAAGGAGATTTAAAAATTGCTAATGATGGAGAATCTACTATTACCCTTGGTAAATTGTTCCAGTCGTTAATTACCCCCATTGATAAAAATTACACCTTATTTCCAGTTTGAATTTGTCTAGCTTCAACGTCTAGCCATTGGATCTTGTTATATATTTGTCTGCTAGACTGAAGAGCGGCTATCAAATATTTGTTCTCCATTTAGGTTCTTATAGACTGTGATCAAATTACCCCTTAACCTTTCATTTGCTAGACTCAAGGAGCTCAGTCTATTTAGTCTATCTCTATAAGATATGTGTTCTATTCCTTTAATCATTTTCCTCGCTCTTCTCTCCAATTTATCAACATCCTTCTTGAATTACGGAGGTCAGAACTGGACAGAATATTCTGACAGCAGTCAAAACAGAGTGAAATTCAGTGTTAAAATACTACTAATTGAGTTTTCCTCCATTTATGCATCCCAGGATTGCAGTAGCCTTTTTTGCCAAAGCATTGTACTGGGAGCTCATGTTCAGCTGATTATCGGCCGCAACCTCCAAATCTTTTTTCAGAGTTACTGCTTTACAGGACAGAGTGCCTGATCTTGTAAGTACAGCTTGGCATTCTTTGTTTCTAAACTTATACATTTACATTTAGCCATATCAAAATGCATCTTGTTTGGTTGTGCCTAACTTCCCAAGTAATCCAGATCGCTCTGAATCAGTGACTTTTTCTCTTCATTATTTACCACTCTCACAAGGTTTGTATCCAGTTTTGTTTATTTACCCCATCATGAGTATTGCTTATCATCAGATTGTACGGTTCTTAGTTTTAAATTGAATTGTTATGTGGTGTTAAATATTCAGTACCTCAAACTGTGTTGTGCCAACTGCAGAGTGTCATATTGTTTTTATGCCAATTATCTTTCCCAGATGGCCTCTTTTACAAGGTTTGGATTCATTGTTTCCTACTGTGGACTTTCTTTGATCAGCCTGTTCATATGTTCTACTTGTCTAAAATGGGAAGAAAAGAGAAGAGCATTTCTGGGTTATATCATTTATCAATTAGTTCCCCCCCTTTACTAGAATTTGGTTAAATTCAGTTACTCTGTGACAATTATGTTAGGCCCTCTTTCTTTTGTGACTAATTAAATGAGATTTTTATGGTGGCAGGAGATAATATAGCCTCAGGATAAAGAAGATGATTTTTAAAAGATCTCTGTATGTCAAAAGGTCTCTCTTCCTATGGGGTACTTGATAGTCCTGCTTGGGTTAGTGGTGCAGATTATGTGTTGCTTTCTGAGCCTTATCATTTAGAGCACAAAGTGAACAATTCTGAATTTCATTTTCTTATTGCAAATCCAAGGTTACCACAATTCCTGTCTTAAAGTGCATGTCTCCTGAGGATCGTCACTGTGTAAAAATGGTCCCTCTTACTAAGCAATTTTATTTCCGTCGTGTATTCAGTCTTATACCTATTTTTGTCGGTTGACATAACTAAGATTTTTATTATTTTTTACTACTTCTTACTCTTGCTGTTAGCACTCCAGAGCCAACATAGCTGAGAGAGACTGAGATGGATTTTATTCTGACTCTCATCACAACAGAATTGTTAAATGAGTTCCTGGGGGAGTCCACTGATGTGTCTTGGGAAGAACTTGGCCTGCAGTATCTTTATTACTGGCAATGGTGCTTGAGCCAGAAATAACACAGGAAAATCGCAGGTTGACTGGAGTTAAAAAAAAAAAAAAAATCTTTCTGTTTGTAAACAACTTTGACATGGAGTCACTGAGACACAACAAACTGGAAACCCGACAATATTGTTTGTACAGAATCTCTTGTCACATTGAACTGCACCTTTCCAACAAAATGGTCCATAACATACCAGTGTGTCCTGCATGTAAAGTTAAATGAAACAAATTTCCAGGGATTTTAGTACATGTTGTCCACAAACCGGCAACTTTTTGTATACAGAAAGGTCATCACATGCATTTCACTTACAACAATTTCCTTTGTGCCCAGTGAGAGTCTACTTAGTACTTCACAGTAAAGGAAGGGTCATTTTCAGATGCCTCTACAAACTGTATTATGAATAGAATTCACTTTGTAACTTGCATGACCTGTGCCCTATTATATCTCTTCCATCCAGTGCATGTCTCCAGGCAATCTTACAATAATAATAATGAAAGACAGTATGTAATAGATAGCATGGTTAATACTCTCTTTGGGAGTTTAAATTAAATAAACTTTGCTGACCAGAGAATAAGTTTAATGAGGGCTTTTGCTAAACCTATGTTAGTGAACCATGGACTCAGTAAACAGTGATAGGTCTCAAAAGAATGATCAATCTTCATACTTAAAGCACATCTGAATAGAAGGAGAAGATCACCACTTCTGGTGACTGGTTATCACAGGTCTTGACATTATATGATAATGCATCATTGTTTCCTTTTGTGGTGACAGAACACAAAACGAGAGACAAAATGCGAACAAGGGAAGAAATATTTCCAAAAGGAACTTTAGTGTGTACACACATGTACAGCTTCCCCACCCATTTCTCAAGATGCAGTCATTTAGACTTGATCATGATTGGAGCCTGAAAACAGCATGGGAAGGGGACATCCTTTTGCAAGCCATAGAAAACATGGGACTTACAGGGAGCAGAATCTTTTGCAAAAATGTTGCCTTAATATTATTAGACTAGATTTTAAATTGTGATCTTCCTATGGACATTTTAGAAAGACATCACTTTTGCTTACAAAATCTAATTCTACTCAAGGACTTTTTATCTAGAACTCCAGGGTAATGAAGAGGTGGCTCTCTTCCCCTCCTCCACACTTACTTCATTTCCTCAGGGCGCATTGCAGTAAAGTAGAGCCTCAATCTTCTTAACACAAAGTTTGCAAATGTACAGGACTCACTGACTCGTGCTAAGAGAAAGGTAGACTCTCTCTCAGAAAATATGGGGCACAGATATTAAAATTTCTGACCTGGAAAGTTCTCCGTTTGGTTAGCTAGTCAGAGAAACATTTCATAGGAGGTTCTGGTTTAAACATACAAAACCCTTTCTGGAGTTTTAGTTTTATTTCAGGAGTTCTGATTTAGCCAAAACAACACAAACTTGTCAGAAAGTTCTGTATGCATTCCTTCCACATAGTTATCAACAGTTAATGCCAAACCAAAATACCTACTAGAAACCCCAACTCCGCACACACAGAAACCTAACTCTTCAGCCAGGAACCATTACCACCAGTAGAAAAGACCAAGTTCATTACAATAAATAAATATTTGGCTCAAATTCACGTGTAAAAACATATCAATTCCCAGGCTTTAGGAACTCAAAATGGAATCCCCTGATCACTTTTCCAGGTGTTGTCTTCCCACCTGGAAGCTCTCAGGAGTCCTGGGAATATGAAACCATCAATACCTTTTATTTGAGAAAACAAGCTAAACATATTTACATAATAAAATTAAATTAGCAAAACCCAGTGTATGAGTGATATGGCTTACCTCAGAGTCTCAGTTAAATGCCTGGCATCCTGGGATCCCAGAGCCCCTATTCCCAGACAATTCCCTCCCAGCTTAACTTCTCTCATGAATCCATGGGCATGATAGTACCAGAAGAAACTTTTCTCAGGCTGTCTGCTGCAGTACAGTGAAGAGTCCCTCCAATAACTTCCTGCTCCAATCTTCTTTTGCCAGGTTAGGTTTGTGATGTCATCTGGGCTTACAAAGTCCACTCTACACAAGCTCTAAAAAAGTGATACTCAGACCTCAGTGGTTCAGGAGCAAAATTAGTGATCAATGTTACCCAAAAGAGCCACAGTAGTGTGAATTCATTGTTTAATTTACTATAATACTATATATTCATATTTAAACAAGAGAAATATTTCGTGTATATTCTCACAGCAAAATGACTGACCAAGTATTATTATTTTATCAGCTACACTTGGTTAATCACATAGTAAAAGCATCCTGATTGGTTAATAACTTAGAGGGATTAATAATTAAATCACACGGTGTTTTAATATCATGTGCTGCAAAGAGCTGCAGGAGACATGTTAAAGAGCCACTTGTGGTTTGCGAGCCTCAGTCTGAGAATCACTGCTCTAGAACCTCTGGGCAGGAAACCCAAAGCAAAGCAATATCCCTGGACAGATCCTGAAGTCTCTTGGACAGACTCTTCTCTCTTACACAAATACATTTACAATCACTGTTTAATGAAATTTTCAAAGCAGTACATGAAGAATACATCATAAAACACTCTATAGAACCACTCTGGGTAAAATTATATATCAAGGCTGCTAGAGCTATCATTTCCCCTTTCTCCTATAGAAGGAGCAGAGAGATTTTCTTCCCTTTATGCCTTTTAGCATAGAGCTTATACACAGAGCTGGACGGACAAAGGTAATTCCATTTCATGGAGGATTTCCACATTCCAAAATTTGGTTTTGTTCCAGTTTGGAACAAAACCCAAAGATATCAAAATTCTCCACAAAACAGAATGGAGCTCTTGCTCCAAAGCAATCTGCCTGGCAGTCTGTCCCAGAGTTGAAGCACCCGGAATACTAGAGTCCTCATCTCAAGCAGGCTACCTCTGAACTGTGGCCCCTGAGAGCATGGGCTGCTGAGGAGCCACAAACCTTGATGCCTGGGTTTGCCGGGAGGCTGCTGAGGAGCTGGGCAGGCAACCTGCCAGGAAACCAGGCAGTTTCCAACAGAAACCTGCCTGGCAGGGCTGAGTTCCACAGGAACTTCGTTAAAATCAAACCATCCCTGCAAAACTGTTAATTTTTGTTGAATTTTGACAAATGCAAAGAAAAAGTGTTTTGTTAGAATTTTTCCGACAAACTCTGCTTACACACAGCAGACTCTCCTTCTATTTTCCCAGAGCTCCTTATCCTGGTATCAGATCCAAAACTCCCTTGTGTTTCTCTTCTAGCACCTCTTTAGGTGTTAAATAGATGTAGCTGTCTATTGTTAGATCCTGGTTGGGATTTCCTCCCCCAGCTAACTCTGAATCCTGCTTGAAGTTAACCCAAAGCCCCAAGCTGCTGTATGACTTTGAGGCTTCCTACTAGGGTTGGCACTGGATTTGGTGCAGCAGGGCTTTGCAGAGTCCTCCCTTGCCATGGAAAACCAAAACACCTGCATGTTCTGTAATGATATGATAATGAAAGGGACCTTGAAAGGGAATCAATCTTTCAACAGCAGAGTATAGATCCTCATTAATAAGGCTAACACAAAAAACAAGTTGGGTTCCTGAATTTATGCCGCTGAATCCAGAGCTAGATTTATTTAAAAAGGATGGTTTTAATTTCAGGTGTGCTAAGTACCTCTGACTCTGGCAATATCTGGAAGTGGAAGTTACATGCTCTTGCAACCATTTCTCAAAAACAGATCTTGGGACATCCATTGATTCCTTTTGTCCCCAAGAACTCCTGTTAACTTTGGTTAAACTTTTCAAACCCAAGTGCCTTAACTTAGGCTCCTAAAACCATACTTTGCTTTCTTGGTGTGTATTTTGTGACTGTATAACACTGTGTCCATCTTTGAAAGTTTGGCCCCAAAAGTTATTTTAAACCCCCCAACATTTATTGATGATTATTCTCTTAGTAGTCTGCATTTCTGAGAAATTATAGTAAAAGGAGTACAGCAAGTCACACCAGATGACAATCTGCCCCACGCTGAGGACTCTTTCTCCATTGCAACTTCATTTAGCTATACCCATTTCTGCATTCCTCTGGAAATGGATTATTTCTGTCCAAATATCTAGGCTTAGATTGCTGAAATGGATGTCAGAATACAATTCTATTTGTTATTCTTAACTATATGGGTATTCTACAGTAACACTGGTTGGTAGGTCTGCTGTAGATAAGTTGTCTTGATATTTCAATTCAAAATTGTATACATTTTTTTAAAAGTCTGATATGAATGTTGGTTTGACTCATTTAAGCTTTATTAAAATTCGTAGTGAAAACTCCCTTATTTTATATGAGCAGGGACATCGCACAATGTTAATATCAGGAAATTTCCTTTCTCCAAAAAAAAAAAAGAAAGGAAAAAAAGGAGTATTGAATTTAAAACCTACATTTTCCACATACTCTTCAGACAGTTTAAAAGGACAAGGACAAAAGTACCATTAGGGTCCTTATTTTCATTGCAGACATCAGTTACATCAGGTGTTCAACAAAGTGTTGTGTTTTTACTTCAGTATTTATCAGGTTTCTTCTGAAAATTCTGCTTATATTTATAATGAAAACATTTTGTTATAGTAACATTTAAGTTATGAAAATATAAAAAACCCATTAAACTGAAATTAGACAAAAACACCAAGGAACAAGAAACTGCTAAGTTAAGGCTTAATTCTATCCTTACTTATTGCAGGACATATTTTTTCAACTATTAACTTGCCTAGTGATTTGGGACCATCTGTCAAAGTACAATGAATAAATTTAATGTAATTTTTTAATTTAAAATTTAATACATACTCTCAGAAGCAGCCTCTCATGAAATCAGATGGTCATTCTACAAGTGGTAGGAGAGAGAACGATATGCTGAATGGTTCCTGCACCTATACAATATAGAAGAAAGAACTCTTGCATACTAAAGCGTACTCAGGAGAGTCCATATTCATATATTGATCAGTTACTGTGCACAGAGATGCCAATCTCTGCATATATATTTTTTTAGAGAGGAAACCGTCCTGTCATTGCCTTCTATACAGGAATATTCCAGGGAAATAAACCTAACCTCCCCAGTTAATCAGGGTTCCCCAAGGTCCTGCTGCTCAGAAAACAAGAGTGTTTTAGCACAATGAAGAATCCTGGATCCTAGCTGACTGGTTCTGAGTTAACGATTAATAATAGGTTTACTATGTATGAAAATTTGAATCACAGGGTGTCAATCACACATAAGACTCGAAAGGGTTAAATTGGCCAGATGGGCCAATTAACTGCTTGGGTTGCACCTGGAGGAGGGGCCAGGAATCAGAGATTAATTAGGTGAGGGTCAGCTGGACAGGGGCAGGAGGAGCCTATATAAAGCCCAGGAGCTGAGAGCAGAAGGCGGGGGGGTTCAGGGAAGTAGTCTTCAATCACTCCCTGGGAGGGGAGAGGAGAGGAGAGGAGAGGAGAGGAGAGGACTCGACTCGACTCGACTCGACTCGACTCCCTGGAAGGAAGCAGTTTGTGCTGGCAAACCCAGAGGGGGAAGCGAGAATCAGAAAGGCTCAGGGGAAAAGCAGCAAGGCATAGGCTATGCAGACCCTGGCTTCTGATGAGAAGGCCACTGAGCTAGAACCTGAAGTAGAAGGCGGGCCTGGGTTTCCCTACCAGCCACTGGAGAAGTGGCTCAGACTAGGCTGTGGAGAGCAGACTGGGACAGTTTACCCCAGAAGGGAGAAACACACATGATGATCTGGCTGGAGGGTTAAATTGAAAAGAGAGCACACAGGGAGTTTCAGAGACAGGAGAAGAGACTGCCAGAGGAGGATGCAGCACGTGGAAGGAACTAATCCCAAGAGCTGCCGGGAGAAGGCATCCCTAGTGATGAGTGTGACCCATCCAGAGACCTGTAAACCTTAGTCACTTCCAGAAATAATTGTTAACAGTTTGCCACAAAAAACAACCAACTGCCCAACCACACAACAGAAAACCCAAAGACAGAAAACTGATTTAAACTAAGAAGTGGAACTAGCAAAGCTTGCCATGTACCTTCACTTAATCGTTTGCATGCTGTTAATTATCCCTCATCATTTTTCTATATGAAGTCTAATTTTATACATCTATGCACCTATGTAGGCCCATCACCTTATTATTTGAATATCCTGGATGTAGAGTTTCTTTCCATTTGCTGTAGCACATTTTAGCACTATAAATAATAATAATAATGTATGCAATATGTGTCATTTACAGCTTTTTATCTCATATATATACTTTTCTAGAAGTATTTAACTTAGACTATCCAAGTAATCATTAGGTAAAAGATAATAACTCGCTTTTGTTTATGGACTGAAACCCCTGTGCAGCTAAATTCCTCAGGGTGGTGTGATAGTTAGCAATGGATGGTCTCTCAAGATAGGAAGAATACATTTGTTTGCCCCCCTAAGGTGGGATGCTTGGTGGACAGCTCACAGACTGAACTGTCTATTTCCCATTCTGTGCACCGGGGATATTTTTTTTGTTTTGTTCTGAGAAGTGATTCGTTAGAGAGACATTAAGCTTCTTTTATTCAGTTTTGATATATGGTCGATGGACCTGGCTCCCTTTACAAAAAAACTGTTGTGGACCATTTGGTATTAAAATCATTGCCTTGTACAAACAACTGATGCGGGCTAATCAGAATACAAGTTGTTTTTCATGCATCATCTTTTTACAGTCCAATGAGAAAACAAGTTATCTCATTTGTGGTCTTATTTTTGTAATTGCAAATATTGCAGTGGGGTTTTTTCTCAAAATCCAAGGTCTATAAATCTTCACATCATTGTGAAGATTGTACTTGTCAAGATACTAAGGAGGTTTCAAGTTTGACTTTCAGAATTTCAGTGATTAAGAAACCAGTGGACCATCTGCTCAGCACATACTTTTCTGGAGTCTCCTGTTTTGACATCCACAGCTGTGTGATCATTGTAAACCTTCAGTAAGGTCTGTTCAGTGCTTAATTTGTGCCAGGGCTGAACCCCAGCACCTCTAGGCTTGGCAGCTCATAACCCTGGCACCTCTAGGCTTGCTCCATCAGTTCTGAATGTAAAAAAATTGCTTGAATCCCAGCATTACAAATTAAACACTGGGCCTGCTCTGTCTGGAGGAGGTGTGACCTCCTTAGTGGACTGTGCAGAGTACTGTATATCTTCTCTGACTGAAGTTTTCTCTTCTATGAAGTTTCTTCTTTATTTCTTTGCTGAAATGTTCATTTTGAATTTTCCTGGTCTGTATGTAAAGGGACTCTTCTAATGCTTTATAAACCAATTTAATCAGTCCATTTTACATTAGTATAAAAGTCATTTGAGTAATATGTTTTCCTATAGTTATACCTCAGCTTTATACCAACAGGATGAAACAACTGTACTACATATTCAATCTTTACATGAGTACCTGTTTCTTTAGATTTATTTGAGTTATATGCTGGAATGACTTTGACTGTACTTCTGAGTTGTGTTGCTGTATAGTTCTAATCAAGCTTAACAAGCTTTTGTGGCTCATAAGCTCTTATGCCACACTTTGGTTAGGTTTAGCTTCAAGATTTACACTTCACATTAGCTAATCAACATATACATTAAGGACCTGAATAAAAGCTCACTGAAGTCAGTAAGATTCTTCCCAATGACTTTAATGGGCTTTGGATCTGAACCTAGATCATTCACCTGGTCTTTAATGTGAGCTATATTTGATAACTTTGTTCATGGTTTATTAATTATGTGAATTAATCAACACTTTTCTATAAAATGAAAACACCACATCCTTTGTGGCTAGTCCCCTAGCAACAGAAAGTTCCTTTAAGATGACTCTAGTCATGAATTTTGTATCTCAAACACTTTACATAGCCTTGATTTGCTCTATAGCTTTTCAGATTTAATCAATCCTGTCTTTATGTAAGTCTGATATACTATCTGAGACGTTTTAGTTCCATAGCTTCATATATGACTTCAATGATAAAATGTGATATTAAACCATCATTCCACATTTCAGTGTCAGACAGATTCACACAGAGATGGGGAAAAAGGGAAGTTTCTTTCTCACAAATACACAAGGAGTTTGTGATTAGTAGGCAAGCTGTTTCTCAGTTTAAAAACGCATCTGTGAAGCACAGAAAATAGTGTGAGGCTCCTGTATGAAGGATTTGGGCCTATAACCTCACAGATACACAATCATGTAATTATTATTAATAAAATCCATATTTTGAGTGTTATAAGAGCACAAAAGTCTGTTATTCTTGAGTTGTTTTACTTACACGTGATTTCAATATTTGAAAGAAGGAACTTTTTAATTATCGCTCATTTGGGCTTGCCTCAAACAAAAGAAGAAAAAGCTCATTTTCTTTGAGTAAGGATCTGTACTAGGACTTGTTCTGTTCAAGATATCCAACCATGATTGGGGAAGAGGGGGAAGGAGGGAAGGGAGAAAGGTAAATAATGAGGGTTGGTGAAGTTTGCAGACTATTCTAAACCACTCAAGATAGTTAAATTCAAAGCTGACTGTGAAGAGTTATAAAGGCATCTCAGAAAACTGGGTGACTGGACAACAAAATGGCAGATGAAATTAAGTGTTGATAACTGCAAAGTAATACAAACTGGAAGAAGTAATCTCAACTATACACACAATATGATGGGTTCTAAATCAGCTGTTACCACTTAAGAAAATTCTTGGACTCATTGTGAATAGTTTCCTGAAAACATCTGGTCCATGTGCAGTAGCAGTCAAAAGAATGTTAGGAACCATGAGGAAAGGGCTAGATAATAAGAAGGAAAATATCATAATGCCACTGTATAAAGCCATGGTATGTCCACACCTTGAATACTGCCTGCTGTTCTGGTTGCCCCAGCTCAAAAGATTCTATAATAGAATGGTACAGAAAAAGGCAACAAAAATGATGAAGGGTATGGCCCATGTGAGGAAATATTAAAAAAAAACGGGACTGTTCAGCTTGGAAAAGAGATGACTAAGGGAGGGATTTGATAGAGGTCTATAAAATCATGAATGCTGTGGAGAAAGTAAATAGGCAAGATGCAAGAACCAAGTGCCACCCAATGAAATTAATAGGAAGCAGGTATAAAATAAACCAAAGGAAGTACTTCTTCACACAATGCACAATCAGCCTGAGGAGCTTGTTGCCAGGGATTGTTGTGAAGACTGAAAGTATAACTGGGTTAAAAAAAATAGAATTAGAAAAGTTCCTGGAGGATAGCTCCATCAATGACTATTAGCTGAGATGGTCAGGATGCATCCCTATGCTCCAGGTATCCCAAAACCTCTGACTGGCAGAAGCTGGGACTGGATGATGGACGATAGATCACCTAGTAAGTGCCCTGTTCTGTTCATGCCCCAGGTAGTAGCTGGCATCGGCCACTGTCATAAGACAGGATACTGGGCTAGATGGACCATTATATATATATATAACACCAGTGATTTGTTAAGCATTTCAGGGATAGAAAAAAATCAGTTTATACCCTTTGTGATTGAAGAACCTCATAGTGCCAACTGGCAGATTGTATGAGAAAGGGCATAAGGCTTTATAGGGATCCCCTGGGTCTGATGTCTACATAATAGTGTGCCAAAGGGTGGGATGTGAGGTCTGTACCAACAGCCACAAATGCATTCATCATCTTAGTTGTTGCAAAATGTATGTATGGGTAATACTTAATAAGTAAATTCCCAGTTCTATATTGGAAATTATGTTCTTAAAGCCTTGAAGTTAAAAGCAGGTCATCAGGATCTGCCTTGGACAAATTTTTGTTCAGGTAGGATATAAGAGATTCTTGTCTCTCTTAGTTTGGACAAATATGTACTTTGCATTGGGTATCTCACAATGTATGCCTATTTGCATGCAGAGCCAGATGCAAATTAAAAGACTGCAAGGTCAACAAATGAGAGGGAGATAACAGGGAACAACAATCAGCTAGGGGGTGTCCTGCTTATGAATAAGATCAAAGGGCTGTTTTGTTGTATCTTGGATTGCAAAGAGACACCAGGGATTTTTCTACTAAAGAGGCAAGAGGAGATGAATGGACAATCACAGCCAAGTCTGGCTGTAAGATGCTTTTTCTCTATGTGACATGACAATAACTGGCCAAACAAGTTTACCCTTTGGAAAATATGGTCAACCTAGGTAGTTAACCATTTGTTTCCATTAATTCTACTTGCTTCTTCTTGAATCTTTGTTAAATAAATTTTTACTGACTTTCACTGTAAACAAATTTAAGCGCTGTGAGTTGAGTGGGGTGGGGATCTTGAGGTATCACTGGTAAGCTAGTGTGTACTATTCCTTTGGGAGTAGTGGATGAGAGAATTCTGTGAGTGTTCACTTGGACAGGGCCTGGATGCTCCAGGGGAACACTCCAAGTGCTTGAGAGTTGGAAGGTGCCTAGCATTAACCTGTAAAGAGAGTGCAGAGCTTGCAGAGGCCTGGAAGTAATGTTTGTGTTGCCAGAGGGTGGTGGTATTGGGTAACTGACCGATAGTAAATATAGAGAAGGCTTCCTCATGCTAAGGTGAGGTGGTGGGGAGGTGCTTCGCAAGCCTGGAAAATATATCACCATTGTTGTAGGTTTGCTAGTGTCTTTTCATCTTTGATTCAGGAACTGAAGAGCCAAATCATGCAGATAATTAGCAGGTTAATTTTTGTAAGTGGCACTTAAGTTACTTTCTTATCTATTAGCTTCAGAAATGTATTAATTTAGAAACATATTAAATATAACATAGAGCATGATGGAACCAGCTAAAGTTTAGATATTGTATTTACTTTGCAGTACTTCATGGCAAAACAGATGTGTATGCAAATCACACCTCTGTTAATTCCAGCAACACCATCTCAGTCAATTACTTTAAAATAACTTATATCTCTGAGACATAAAACGTGCTAAAGAAACCTGAATCTTGGACAAAGCAGGTGTCAGCAGCTACCCAACCAAGGGCAAAACTGAAACATCTAGTCATTTCCCATGCTTTCATTGGACTCATGGGATTATTCTGTGATAAGTTACTGAAAATGTCTTGTACATATGAAAGTAAGAAGCTATCTCTGTGTGTGTGTATGTGTGTGTTCGGGATAATAATGCATGTATCTTGTACTATGAGTGTTTTTCTGTTTGTGCAGACATATTCCCAAGCAGGATGAAAAGCAATACTTCTTGTGCATGGGATAGCAATAACATTTTAACTTAAAATATATCAACAGAAAAAATTGAATTTTCCATTTAGAGAAGTCATTAGTTCAGGATAGCTGAAAATGTACCTGAACCAAGACTGGCACTCCATGTTGCTAAGCAATTTCTTTGCCTAGACTAGCTAATTCCAGTTTTCTTGCAACCTTATTTCTGTTGGAGTCCAGTGTGTTACTTAACTTCTGCTTCCACTTCCTTTGAGTTGAGACGTTAGTTCCATCTCCACAAAGGTCAGAAGACAGTGTCTCCTAAGGTCAGCTGTCAGAAGAAGTGCTCCACAGCTGTGGAAAAGTTAACAGACACAACATCCAGATCCAGTTATCTTAAAAGTAAAGCAAAGTATATTTAGCATGTAATGAGAAAACGGCACACACAAAGACAAAAAAGAAAAAGATGGCATTAGTGCTAAGCTGAATATAAATGCTCATTGACTAATCACTCTTAGGTCCCACAAGTACCTCTGTTTTTTTTAATCTAGATTTTAGTTCCATTGGACACTAAGTGATCAAAGAGCTTGGATATTACCAAGGTCTGTCTCTCCCTCTCTCTAAGCTTAATAGACTGTCTGCTAAAGTTCCATCATTTTGCTCTGGAAATCTGCCTGGGATGTTGCCCTGGAAGGTGTGTATCACTCGGTGTCTTCATGTGGTACCCTGCTTAGTTTTCACTCTTCTTGTATGGAATTAGAGGTAGTTGCAAAATTCTGAATTTTTGCAGCAAAAAATAGGGATCCACTTTATATGAAGATTTTTGTGACAAATGTTCCTTTTCCCCCCAACCACCTCTAGTGGTAATGAAAAAAAATATGTTATTATCAACACATTATGACCAGACTAGGAAGGATTTGATTTTTTTGGTAAATGTCAGTAAATGTCAATTTCACAGTAATACACAAATCGATGAAAAAATATTTCCATCAATAATACTTGAAATTTACAAAGGCAAACTAAGAAAAATGCTGCTTGAGAACCTAGAGTTTGATTTAAAGCTATTTACTTTGTACATTTTGACATGTGATGTTGACAATTTGTGTTTAAATGATTATAAAGCTTTCGTTTTTGGAATCTCACTGACTACTGCCATTAAATAATTGTCTGACCTCTTCCCAGAATTTCACATAACTGTGAAAATTTAAATCAATAGCCTAAAAAATGCTTAAAATAAACATCTTATATGTCAAAATTATAAGAAAAAGAAAAGAAAAAAAAGGATTTTGCCAACTTTAATTATAACGCGACCTGTTTTATTTCTGTTGGACAATTACGTTTTCAGCCGCTGATGTAACAAGTATCTCATATTATATATCGGCTTCTGATTCTTTTCTTATTTCAGCATTTACTTGAACACCAATTTGCATTTAATAAAAGGTTTTCTTTCTGTGTACTCCCTAAGTGTGACCCTCATGTTAAGCATAAAAGAACGGCTGCTTCTTCAATATGTTTCTATGAAAGAAAACCATGCAAGGTAATATTCCAGTGGTACCTTTACTACTCTCATTCAAATAACATTTCAAAGTTAATTGTTTGGGGAGGACGTGAGGAATAAAATACCTTTTTCCACATCTAGTGGGAATGTCCAAAAGAAGGACCATTCTGGTTGTTTCCTGTGTTTTATTTTTAAATTACCTGGATGCAGATTTCCTCTACACCCTTTAATAATATTCTAAGGCTATCCCAATGCAAGAGTTTACCTAGTTAAAAACACCAGGATTGTCTCATCTCCTGATTACAGTGAAATACTGTTTAGGGGGCCCAATCTGATGACCACTGAAGTTGATGGGAGTCTTTCCAATGATATCAGTGGTGTTGGGTCATATCCTGTTCTACAGTAGATAAAAAACACTCAGGTAGGAGCGCTTGAGTCAGAAAGGTCTGGGATTCAATTGTAATGCACAAACTCATGTATAATAATACAGGGCCTAGTGATTTCTATAGGTTTGGCTGCTTTTCTTCAACTTCTGAGAGACTCCATAAATAGAAATGTTTCACTTTGTCATGTTATATGTAAAATATTCTCCTGGTATATCAGCAAATCTTCTATTTGTCTTTGCATTTTTTTCTGATCTTATTAGTCTCTGTTGAATTTATGCATATACTCACTGTAGTGCTATAGTTGCTTTGTCTCTCCCACACTATTTTGTATGGTTATGTTTAAAATAGTGAAGGGAAAAAAAAAGAGGTCCTCGTTAGCATGGTTTTCTTCATATCTCTTGAAAGAGTTGTTCTTTACCATAACGAGAGAGCACTCTGACATAGGGCTGGTCTACACTACGGGATAAAATCGATTTTAGATACGCAATTTCAGCTACGTGAATAACGTAGCTGAAGTCGAATATCTAAAATCGATTTACTCACCCGTCTTCACCGAGCAGGATCGATGTCCGCGGATCGCCATGTCGATTCTGGAACTCCGTTGGGGTTGGTGGAGTTCCGGAATCGATATAAGCGCGCTCAGGGATCGATATATCCCATCTAGATTAGACGCGATATATCGATCCCAGAGCAATTGATTTTAACGCGCCGATACGGTGTGTAGTCTAGACGTGGCCATAGACTACTTGTTACAAAGTATCCCTTAAAAGTGCATGTAATATCTGATCGTTGAACACTAAATATTCAACTTACTACAATAGAGACAATTCATACTGGATAGCAAGATACCAAATTTCATACTACCCAAATTGTAGAAAACATTGGATTTCACAGTTTTAGCCACTAGTGTATATTTAGAATTGAATATTCTTGAACTATATTTTGCTCAATCAGCTTGTCAATATTGTATCAGAATTTTCTACCAGGGACCCAATGTGGATTTATATTAGGTTGACATGATTTTTGTTGTGAGACAGATTCAGGCAAAATGTCCTGAACAAAACATGGAACTGTATGCTTCCCGGGTCTTAAAAAATCTCTGGCAAATTCTAGAAAAGTTTGGCTGCTCCACCAAGTTTGTTATCATACATCAGTTCCATAAAGATACGACTGGTCAAATACACTCACATGTTGTCCTTTCTAAACCATTTCCCGCATCTAATGGGCTTGAGACAAGGCTGTGTGATGACACTGACACACTTTTGACTTCTTCTTTGCAGCCATTCTGAATTATGCAATGAACAACCTCCTAAAGGGCACTAATTTAAGGTACGGAACTGATGGAAAACTCTTCACTTTCCAAAGGTATCCTGCAAAGACAAAAGCTCTTGAGAAACTGATGTAAAGCCCTTTTTGTGGATAATTATGTATGGTGATGATATATAATGCAGCAGTGATAACATCCTTTATGCAATTGCTCAGGAGTCCGATATCTGTTTATAATTTTGTTCTGAAAGAAACACAAAAACAGAGAACTGATATATTCTGGGCACAATATGCCATATATTATCTCACTTGTCAGAAGAAATGGAAGTGTTTAGCTCCTTAGCTCATTTTTCTTTTAGGATGTATTAAGTAGAATGAATCAAGAAGTTCAGCCATTTTATGTGTTGCCCACAAAATGTTTTTGGCCAACGTACTTTTTAAGGTGCACTTCAAGTGAAGTGTTATTTGTGGCCTGCTAACATTTCCCCAGTTCTTATATAATTTTGAGTTGAAACTCATTGTAGAAAGGACATTGTTCTATTGGTAGCTGGTATTTATCATGAAGACATGTGAAGGAGGCTAAAGTTGTCAGTTCAATAATATCTCTTATGGTTAATATGCCCTTGGTTAGCCAAGTGGATTTGAGTTTTGAGTTATTAGCAAATTTAAATAGGGGAGTATTCCAAATTGGCATAGAAAGAGTTGGTAAGATTAAAAGGGGGTAATGGACTTGCTTTGTCTGAAGACCACTCCAAGAATAGGTAAATGTATTTTTCCTTAAAGTTGCAGGCAACCATTTTAAAAATGGAAGTGCAGAGAGAGAGATGATTAATTTTAATTTTAATTTAATTTTAACTAATTTTTCTTCACTCTCAAACCACACTGAAGCTTGGGAAGAGTTGGTGGGATGGAACCATTTATTAAAAACTTAATTGAAAAGCAATGTGATATAAGTACAAATCAGATAATCCCACCGACCCATATGGCCATGATTTCCGAGTAGCTTATGGAATATCCATTGTGTCTTCATATTCCATAAGAATTATTGTACAACTCTATTTCATCTTGTAAAAGTTGAAGAAGGCAATTTAAGTGGAATTAAGATAAACATAGATATTAATTTCAGTCCTATATTCATTTGAATAGCTTCTACCTTTCCCAATAAAGATACTGGTAGTGAACAGCATTTCTCCATGTCTTTTTGTCACTGTCTGAATATGACATCCATGTTTGCAGATACTAGTTTTGATAAATCAGAGCATATCTTGATGCCTAAGCAGGTTATCTCTATGCATGAATGAAAGGAAAATTGTTTGAGGTGGATTTGGTTTAAGAGAATTATCCATCACTTGAGACTTGTTCCAATTTATTCAAAATCCTGATATCACATCAAAGTAGTTTACTGCAGATAGTAGCAGAAATCGAAGAGAGGAGATTTTTCAGAGTGAGCAGAATGTCTGTATATATACTGAGCTTGTACTCTTTTTCCTGGATGGTAATTATTTCAATAGAAGCTGTGTCTGATATATGCTGCTAGCAATTCCATTGCTATATCAAGTAGTAGAAATGATAGAGCATTCCTCAATGTAACTAAAGAGTGGAGGAGATAACAGAGGCAAGGGGTGATTTGTAAATAATATCAAGCCAGATTAGAAATTTAGGTTCAAATCCTAATTTTCTCAGGATACCTTATAGGTATGGCCATTCCACTTGACTAAAGGCCTTTTCGGCATCTAATGATAGGATAGCAACTGGAGCATCAGTTTTTTGGGCCTGGTGGATTAAGTGGAATGTTTTCTGAGTATGGTCTGCTGCTAATCTGCCACTCACTAGGTCCACCTGAATGATTGATGGAGAAATATTGTGTGAAGCAAGACTCTTTGTCCGAATTTTATGATTTGTATTGAACAGAGATGGGATGGTAATCGCCAAAATGATGAACTGTTCTTGGGGGTTTTTTTGGAATTAGGATAGTTATCACCACCCTCATGTCCCATGACATTATTTCTTTTGTAAATATTTCATTATGGACTTCTGACAGTATTGGTACTAATTAATTGATAAATGTATTATAAAATTCTGTTGGAAAGCCATTGCACTCAAGCACTTTGCCTGAGTTGAACAAGCCAACTGCCTGCTTAACTTTTGGTGGAGTGATATCTTCCTTCATATAATGAGTTTGAGGTAGCAGCAATATGTTCAGGGGTAGTTCCTCCACAAATTGGCCCAATAGATTGAAACTAGACTCACCATGAAATGTGCAGGCTCTTATGAGTCCCTTTAAATTATCTGTTAATTTTATTCAGTTCTAGTACAGAAAGACCATTGTCCTATAGCAATGAGGATATAGTTACTGGGTGAAGCCATTTTAATTTTACTCACTGGAAATTTGCCTGATTCATTCATCCATTCATAATGCCTCTGTTTAACTCTATTAAGCATAAATTTCAGTCTGGATGGACATACATTAATTGTATTAAGAACAGGAGTACTTGTGGCACCTTACAGACTAACAAATTTATTTCAGCATAAGCTTTCGTGAGCTGCAGCTCACTTCTGCGGATGCATAGAATGGAACACAAAGACAGGAGATATTTATACATACAGAGAACATGAAAAGGTGGAAGTATGCATACCAACAGGAAGAGTCAATCGATTAATAATAATAGGAGACATACCAATCTCCTAGAACTAGAAGGGACCTTGAAAGGTCATTGAGTCCAGCTCTCTGCCTTCACTAAGCAGGAACAAGTAACTGATTTGCCCAGATCCTAAGTGCCCTCTCAAAGATTGACGCTCACAACCCTGGTTAGCACCAAGACTTAAACCACTGAGGCTATTCCTCCTCATTAGATGAGCTATCAGCTGCAGGAAAAAAAGCTTTTGAAGTGATTTAGATGACCCATAGAAGGGTGAGGAGAACGTAACATAGGAAATAATTCAATTATGTAATGACTCAACCATCCCAGTCTCTGTTTAAACTAAGTCAATTGTATCTAATTTGCATATTAATTCAAGTTCAGCAGTCTCTTGGAGTCTGTTTTTGAAATTTTTTGTTGCAAATTGCCACCTTCAAGTCTGTCACTGAGTGTTAGAGAAGTTGAAGTGTCTCCCACTGGTTTTGAATGTTATGATTCCTGATGTCAGATTTGTGTCCATTTATTCTTTGATAGAGACTGTTGGTTTGGCCAATGTACATGGCAGAGGGCATTGCTGGCATGTGATGCATATAAACGTTGGTAGATGTGCAGGTGAATGTATTGTATTTTGAGGTCATGAGAGAGTGCAGCAGCCACTATTTTGAGGATCTTCTGTATATTTTTTTTCAACTTACAACCATCTCTGCCACGCATTAAGTAATTGATTCCTTCTTCTGTTCAGGTGCAAATTGTATCAATTCTCCTCTTAAGCCTTCATGCTCCCTATAAATAATGTAATAGAAGGAAGATCATATTTATATTTTCCTTCAAGAAGTCCATGATATGGGATTGTTTCAATCGTGTGAAGAAATTTAGGGTCTCTAAGTAATTTGAGTTTAACTTATCCTGAAATCTTGTAGCTCTACAACCAAATCTATTGAGAAAGATGTAATAACAAAGTGACAATGTTACCACTTCTGCGCTCCAGACATGCGGAGCTAGCACCCTTAATAAAATAAAAAAATCCTAATCTGGAATAGCAGACATGAACCATGAGAAATGTGTGAGTTATCTTCGATAGATTGTGTCAGTCCCAAATAGCCCCCTAAGCCATATACCTTCCATAGGAATGGATTATTTCGCCAGAAGCCCTGAGATTTTCCTCTAGAACACTAAGAGTTGTCTGATATTTGTCCACTGACATATCCAGTCTCCTCCGAGTACCACTGGGACTCAACCCTATTTTGGAAAATGTAGTATTTCTCTGATAAGGGTAAAAAGTGACAGAGTCCTTGTGGACTGTATAACTAACAGACTATGGAGAAAAAACATACGCTTTTGTGAGTGAAACCCACTTCGTCAATGCATGTGGTGGAAATTTCCAAGAGGCAGGTTATAAATATGCAGGCAAGAATCAGTCTAGAGATAACGAGGTTAGTTCAATCACGGAGGATGAGGCCTATTCTAGCAGTCGAGGTGTGAAACACCTAGAGATGAGAAACTGCTTTTGTAGTTGGCTAGCCATTCACAATCTTGGTTTAATCCTGAGCTGATGTGTCAAATTTGCAAATTAACTGAAATTCAGTTCTCTTTGGAGTTTGGTCCTGAAAGTTTTTCGCTGGAGGATGGCTACCTTTAAATCTGCTATTGTGTGACCAGGGAGATTGAAGTGTTCTACACGTTTTTGTATATTGCCATTCCTAATATCTGACTTGTGTCCATTTATTCTTTCATGTAGGGATTGTCCATTGGCTGATGTACGTAGCAGAGGGCATTGCTGGCACATGATGGCTTATATTACATTAACACCACCCACTGACTGCTATGCCTACCTTCATGCCCCAGCTTCCATCCCGGACACACCACATGATCATCATTTACAGCCAACGGCTGAGGTATAATCGCATTTGCTCCAACCCCTCAGAAAGAGACCAACACCTATAAGATCTTCACCAAGCTCCACCCACATTATGAATTAATTAGATAATCTGCCAGAATATACCTATGTTACCAAATACCACAATGCCAAAGTATATAAATGAATGAAACCTATTGCTCCACAGATAAGAATGCATAAGTAATAAATATAGTATATAAATACTAATATACATGTGATATATAATATTATAACAATAGACTAATGAAAAAGGTAAAATGAAGTTACATAAATGATGTTTGCAGATAATATAAATATGAATATATTACCATACAATACAACTAAATATATATACTTTAAATATGAGTAGAAATGTAAAAATAAATATAAAGTGTCCATATAAATGCATACAGGTAATCACAAATAAGACACAAGTAAATATTTTGAATATATTTGTATCATATATATTATATACATATAAATACTTATAATAGAAATAGATATAAGGAATGAGTATTTAGTTATAACTATACAGACATCCTTTTGTTGGCTTATCAATATATTGAAAATATTGATGATTAAGCTGTACAACATATCTTGTGCAACATTACTAATTATACCCTATAACACTATTCAATATATCAGATATATGTAGGTGAGTTGCCTGGTTTTCCCATCACAATTCCTTGTCTTCAGGCTTATTACTCTCCATTTACTTTTCCTTATGAGAGGATCTTGATGTTCCCTTAGAGAGATCTGGTCTCAATTTCTGTAGTTCCTGCAAGTATCTGATGGGGTATTGAAATATTTGACAGAGTTTGTCAGCTTCTTTATGAAGATTCACAGTTCTGTGATTTATCGGTCCCTGAGGTGTTTGTGCTTACTGCTCTCTTGCTTAAATTTACAGAGAAGTCTGGTTACAAAGAAAATTAAAATCTTATACTCAGATTTTTTACCAGCCTAACCTTTGTCCTTTTCTATGATGATGTCTGGTTTGTTTCTTTTCTTCTGGCCCTTGACACTAAATGAGCCCTTTCAGTCTCCAATGGAGGCAAAGTGGATCAATCCCAGTACCTCTGTTGTGTTCTGGAGAAAGAACATACGAATGGCCATACTGGGTCAGACCAAAGGCCCATCTAGCTCAGTATCTGTCTACCAACAGTGGCCAATGCCAGGTGCCCCAGAGGTAGTGAACCTAACAGGTAATGATCAAGTGATCTCTCTCCTGCCATTCATCCCCACTCTCTGACAAACAGAGGCTGGATATACCATTCCTAACCCATCCTGGCTAATAGCCATTAATGGACTTAACCTCCATGAATTGATCTAGTCTCTTTTAAACCCTGTATAGTCCTAACCTTCACAACCTCCCAGGCACGGAGTTCCACAGGTTGACTTTGCACTCCGTGAAGAACTTCCTTTATTGTTTTTAAACCTACTGCCCATTAATTTCATTGGTGGCCTCTAGTTTTATATTATGGGAACAAGTAAATAACTTTTTCTTGTTCACTTTCTCCACACTAATCATGATTTTATATACCTCTATCATATCCCCCCTTAGTCTCCTCTTTTCCAAGCTGAAAAATCCTAGCCTCTTTAATCTCTCCTCATATGGGAACAATTCCAAACCCGTAATCATTTTAGTTGCTCTTCTCTGAACCTTTTCTAATGCCAGTATATCTTTTTTGAGATGAGGAGACCAATCTATATGCAGTATTCAAAATGTGGGCGTACCATGGATTTATATAAGGGCAATAAGATATTCTCCGTCTTATTCCCTATCCTTTTTAAATGATTCCTAATATCCTTTTTGCTTTTCTGATGCCGCTGCACACTGCGTGGACATCTTCAGAAAACTATCCACGATGACTCCAATATCTTTTTCCTGATTAGTTGTAGCTAAATTTAGCCCCATCATATTGTATGTAATGTTGGGTTATTTTTTCCAATGTGCATTACTTTACATTTATCCACTTAAATTTCATTTGCTGTTTGTTGCCCAATCACTTAGTTTTGTGAGATCTTTTTGAAGTTCATCACAGTCTGCTTTGTTCTAACTATCTTGAACAGTTTAGTATCATCTGCAAACTTTGCCACCTCACTGTTTACCCCTTTCTCCAGATCATTTATGAATAAGTTGAATAGTTGGTCCAAGGACTGACCCTTGGGAACACCATAGTTACCCCTCTCCATTCTGAAATTTACCATTTCTTCCTACCCTTTGTTTCCTGTCTTTTAACCAGTTCTCAGTCCATGAAAGGACTTCCCTCTTATCCATGACAAGCTTAATTTACGTAAGAGCCTTGGTGAGGACCTTGTCAAAGGCTTTCTGGAAATCTAAGTACACTGTGTCCACTGGATCCCTCTTGTCCACATGTTTGTTGACCTTTCAAAGAACTCTAATAGAGTAGTAAGACAAGATTTCCCTTTACAGAACCCATGTTGACTTTTGCCCAACAATTTATGTTCTTCTATGTGTCTGACAATTTTATTCTTTACTATTGTTCAACAAATTTGCCAGGTACTGACATTAGATTTACCGGTCTGTAATTGCTGGCATCACCTCTAGAGCCCTTTTCAAATATTGACTTTACATTAGCTATCTTCCAGTCATGAGTACAAAAACCAATTTAAAGACAGGTTAGAAACCATAGTTAATA
Organism: Chelonoidis abingdonii; assembly: GCF_003597395.2. Taxonomy (NCBI): domain Eukaryota; kingdom Metazoa; phylum Chordata; order Testudines; family Testudinidae; genus Chelonoidis; species Chelonoidis abingdonii. Next base: position 50,389,713 of record NC_133771.1, read on the forward strand.
GTTCCGCATTTTCACATTTGAGTTCTTTCAGAACTCTTGGTGAATGCCATCTGGTCCCAGTGACTT